>NC_048428.1:8372714-8497935 GCF_013103735.1 Etheostoma cragini | reverse complement strand
TGTGTGTGTGTGTGTGTGTCTTGCTGGGGGTATATGTGTGGTGCTGTTTGTCCTCAAGGTCTTTCCCCACAGTGACCCCAGAGGCGGCTCTCGCAGAGAGAGAGAGAGAGAGAAAGAGGGAGAGAAAGTGCCTTCGCTGTCCCTTACACCCACACACTAATCGTTATTCCAATATCCTTAAGTCAAACCCTTTCCTCTCTTGACAAAGCTGCTTTCAGCTTCTTTCATCACTGTAGGCTATTCTTCCAGACTGATTTGTTGTACCACAACACAGGGTGAGATCAAAGGCCCAATACCGTTAAGATGGTATGTCGATATAGTAATTTGTGTCATTCATTTTGATATATATTCTTTTCCCCTTCAGTTTGCAGACCCTTTCTCTGGCCACAATCTCACTCACACACACATATACACACACACACACACACACACACACACACACACACACACACACATATATACACTATATTATATCACACCAGGAAATTGGTCAGTCTTTTTAAGCCAACCAGAAAAAAACTCACCCTCTTTTTCTCTCTCTTTTCCAGGGGCCGAGGGCGAACAACATCGTGGTATTCCCCTTACTAAACACCCCCCAACACTCCCTTACTATCAACCCTCTCCCCTCTCTGTTCCCATTAAAGAAAAGAAAAGAAAAGAAAAGAAAAAAATTTAAAATAAAAACCCACACAGAAAAAGTCCCCCCTTCCCCAACAATAAAAGAAGAGAACCCCCGAAGAGAGAAAAAAAAAAAGACGAAAAAAAAAAAAAAAAAAACTTCTCCGGGACAGAGAGACTGACTGCCGCAGTGTGCGATTGTGTGTGAGTGCGTGTGCGGAGGTTGATGCGGTCACACCTGGTAAGGTATAAGTTGGCCATTGGGGAAAGAATACAGTGGCAGATTTCTTTGTTTTTTTTGTCGGTTTTGAGGGGAGGGGGGGAGAGAAGATGATGGTATCTCAGGCTGCAGATGTGTCTCCTTTGGTCTGGCTGTGACCTCCTGCTTTCACACCATCACCAACACAGCCCACCCACTCACCCTCCACCACCACCAAAACAAGAAAAAAAAAAAAAACAAACATGGGAGGAAACTACATCAAGAAAATATACTGTTTTATTTTTTTGTTTAATGTACCGTACATATGTAAACTTCCACTAGCCAGAATATTTGTTGTTGTGTTTTAAGTTTGTGGTTTGGAGTATATCATTACCTCCCCACCTCTCCCTCAACCCCATTTTGTATCTGCAGTTTTCTACCTCTCACCCCTACCCTCGCTGCATTTTATAACTCATGCTTTTCTCCCCCCTGCATCCCCTCTTCTTTGGCTCATCACACCATGGATTGTGATTTTTCTCTGGACAGTGATGGTCCTTCAGTGTTCAATGGGATTGTATATGCATAATTTTTTTAATTTTCTTCTACTCGTGGGCGGAGTTCCTCCTGCTGCCCCCTCCTCGTCACTCCTCCATACCTGTCACCTCCAACTCCGGCATGGCCACGGCTCGTTTTATTCTTTTGACAGGCATCAATGTTTTTATTTCGTGCAACCCCTCCATCCCCCACCCCTTTTTCCCCCCTGTCTCCCTCTGTGTTCCTTGTCTCCCGTCTCTCCTCCTTCCCCTCCCCGGTCCTCTCTCTGTATATTAGACCACTTCTTGTCGTTTCAGGTTTCAGGACCAGTGGAGGCTGACGACCCCTCCCCAGGTGGCGCAGGCCCCCCCCACTGTCTCCGCAGCGTCTCTCTCTCTCTCTGCTCCCGCTATGCACACTCACCCCATCCTGTCCGTGTGGGGGGGCGGGGGAGGGGGGCAGGGTGACCACAGGCCTGCCGCAGGGGGCATTTACTACAACAGCAAACGCTGATGATGCTTTTAGTCGTTTTTCACACACACACACACACACACACACACACACTTCAACATACACACACACACTTCAACATACACCACAGCACACTGCAATACACACAGCATCTACCAGGCAGCCAATCCAACACGAGATTTATATACAGAGAGCTGAGGCAACCAGCCGAGTGGCAGGCAAGTTTGCGTGCAAGTGAGGAAGGCAGGACCCGAGGGTGTTTATTGGGGTGTACAGTGCGGACCTTAAGGCACTCCCTTTCTCTGACGCGCAGTGCAGTCACGGCTTGTCTGAGGAAGGCTGACGAGCTTACGGCTTTGATTATTAATTTAAGAAATGGAGTAGGCGGAACTATTATTGTAGGGTTGGGAAAGTCAGGGGTGGGGTTTGTGTGGAGAGAGTTTTTTTTTTTTGGAAAGGGAGTGGGTTTGGACAACTGTTTTGCTTTTATTTTTATTTTTAACCCATGAGTCTGTAATTAGGAAAAAAAAATAAAAAAAATAAAGATTGTTTAAAAATGAGACTGTCTATATTTAGCCATTGATTTTTTTTTCCCACTGCTGTGATGTGACCTGTGCTGAAAATGTATTTGCAATCTACGGGTTGTGAAAAATCAGCATCAGACTGCTTAAGTCATGTACTTTCCTAGCAAGGGGTTAATTAGATGACACAAGGAATCTTAAGTTTCTTAAATTCCAGCATTTTCCCCCCAATATATATTCTGTTAGAGGCAATTTGACTATCCTCTAAAGGAGATGGATAAATAAAGTTGACAAAATACAGGAGTCAACAGTAAATGTTTATTTCACAATCTGATACACTATGCAGAGGTGGTGGGGACTTACTGAGGCGCAACAACTTATTGGTAACAGAATCTGCTGAATTCAGAAGTATAATCTAAAATGACAGCTGTTAAATCCTCATGTCATTTGGTCTGCTAACATCATTGGGCATGTGTTTGGGTCTTCTTATCGGTGCTTCTTAAAGGCTGCAGAGAAAGACAAAATAGGGTAATTATCAGCATATATGCTTAATTGAGGTTTCATGAACATTTGGTTCCAAAAGAGTTGTCTGTAAACTGACAATTACACCAACAATTAAATAGTTTTTAATAGGAGTTTAAGTGTCACATTTTTATTTATTTCTAAAGAAATTGCAGGAAATACAATTCTACTGTCTGGTATATTTCTCACCTCTCCTTTTTGTTTTTTTCTTCATGAGTTTCTTCTTTTTCTTGGGACGAGAATGATCCCCATCCTGGAACAATCAAAACAAAGTAAGGACTAGCAGTCACAATAACAATGGGGTCTAAATAGAAACAAGCCATAATGCTCCCATTCATACTGGATGGAAATGAGCCTGTTAGCAACAGCATTTTGTGGCTTCATGTGCTGTCTAGTACAAAATCTAAACATAGCACATGGATTTTCCCAATACATTTATCTGAATGAATTTTCCACCTTTGCAGGCAGCTCAAGGCTGGCCAGCCCTTGCTTTAACTCATTGCTTTTCATGCCAGTTCATTGACGCGGGAGACGCGAGTAGGAGGCCAAGTCTGTGTAGGCATTAAGTGGGACTTTTGCCAGCACAGCACCAGACAACTGAATCACACAAAATTATGAGCATTTCAGGTCCAACATGCCAGTCTTCTTCAAAACAAAACAGAAGTGGCCAACATTAATTATGCCCTAATTAAATTATTTTCTAATTCATTAAAGCCCTAATTAAATAACAGTCCCTATAAATTACTCAACTCAATATATTCCCCTGCAAAGACATTCTGAAGAGGGACTTAAATAGATTTTCATGTCTGGACCAGAAATTCAGATTTTAACATAGGCCTGTCCCGTAGCTAAGTGAGTGAGATATGAGCCCTTCCTGGTGTAAAGATGTCACCGCAAGCTCACCTGGCCCCCCTCGCCGCCGGTCAGTGCGGTGATGTCACTGAAGTGAGTGATGCCGCTCAGCTGGCCGGTCATGGACATCGTGCCTCTCTTTCTGGCATTCTTCTGCCGTTGTGGCATGTTGAGACGCACCATCATGGACTCTTCATAATTTTTCCTTTGAAGAAGAAAAACGTTATTGTTGATTGGAAACTTGCACCTGACCTTCATATGTCTACCTGTTCAAACAAAGTAAACACCTGTGTAGCTCCTCGCGGCTCTCCCGCTCGCTCTGGAAGTCCCGTCTGTCCCGGATCTCCTCCGGAGCGTCGCTGTACTGCTGTCTCAGCTCCTGGATCACAGAGCTCCTGAGGGCAGCTCGCCGCTGGCGCTCCGACTGAGCCTTCTTCTTGTCTGCTTCTGTCATGTCCCCGTCTGGAACACGGGTTGAGATGAGAATTTGTGGTCTTTATTTTGATGCACATGGGAATAGCATGGCTAACTGTCCTAAAAGAAGCACAGCAGCTCCTGAGTGGTGTGCTTCCACAAAAAAACGTAACCACAGAAATGTCAACGTTTCTTTATCAAATGATTAGAGGTGTATTCTAACTACTATAGATTTGTATTTTTATGACAAGCCGTGAAAACAAAATCCTTTTTAAAAAGGCATATGACGTTACCATAATGTACTGGGACAATCTTTGGCGGTACATATTTCCTGCCACTAGAGTGGGCTGCTTTCTTCTCCGTCTTATTCTCAGCTTCACCTTCAGACTCCTCTGATTCACTCAACTGGTTGATGAAGCAGAGGCAGTCAGTCAGACAGACAGTTACAATACTGCATGGTCAGTATTTACAACGGGTTTAATATGTATTTTCTTATTTATTAGAATCAATAGTAGCCTGACCATGTAAATGTCCAGAAGCAATACATCATTTATCCAATGGTGCTAGGTTGGTTTACAGTTTTTCTTGAGTAAGGTGCTGAAACCCCCAACTCTGTGGACAGCTGCAGTCCCCTCACAGACATCTCTCTAATTTTGCATGTATAGATCCTGAGCGTGTGTTTCAGGTCTGTGTGTGATGTGTGTTCTAACAACAAAAGGGAAAAAATTGTAATTTCCCTTGCCGTAATAATGATACCACAAGGTTGTAAAAAAAAAAAAAATTATGATAAACTTTACCACCCATAAAAAAATAGAGTTCAAATAACCACGATGGCATTAGGCCCTTACTTTGCTGACGAGATTTTCAGGATTAGGACGCAGCTGCAGGGGGTCATTCTCAGCTGAAATCAAACAAAAAAAAAAAAACACTGTCATACACCACAGCCTGTGAAACATCGAGGAAAGGAAATCCAATCATCGGTGGAGGCATTCATCACAACCAACCCAAAATCAGTTTTACCTAAACTGCCGGTGACAGCCGTGCGCACCAGTTTATCAATCTGGTACTTAAGTTTGTGGTCTATCGGTCGCATCTTCTCCAGGACCTTAAAACAGGAGGACAATCAATCAGCAAAGCAATGTGATGCTTTTCTCAGTTGGATCGATAAGACTACAAATGAGCCGCCTGTTTCTACAATCCTCTCACCGTTCTGACTGTCACCAGTCTACTCAAGGCTTCACTGTCTTTTATTTTGCCTCCTTCTGTTTTGATGCTGATCAGGTGAGTGAGATCTTGAAGGTAAAAAAGCAGCAGGTGGTACCGAAGGTCCAAGAATGACAAACCCTGCAGGAAGAGAGGAGTCAGACCAGACAATTCCTTAGTTTATTTCAACTTGGAGAAGAGTCTCTTACATCGTATTCATTTGCAGTTGTCAGTTACACATGCCTGAAAATGTGGTGTGTGCATGTTGGAACAACCCACAGAGCTACCATGAACCTGGGGCAGTCCAGTTTCAGTCCCCACTCACCTTTGATGTCTTAAACGCCCCATCTTGGACTTTTGTTATCAGGTCACGAACATGACTTGTAACTGAGGCCACCTAAAGAGAAAAGCGACACGCTGTGTTTTATTTAGCTGGGAAAACTCAGATCCACACAAGCTGTGATAAAAGTGACTAAATCAATCAGCATAAATACATTGAACAGGATTATAAGAATAGTATTCTGTAATACATCACCATTAGATCTAAGTGCACGTGTAAATATGTTCGTATAGCTCCAATACTTTCCAATGGACTCGCCATTTCTCTACTTGCAGACACTGCTAATACAAAGTTACAGTCAAGCCGTTCTTACCTGTTCTGTGAGATTCCTCAGCAGCTGTACAGCTGCAGGCAATTCACTTTCAATTAGAGCCTGCCAGAAAGTCAACATGTCAGAAATACAATGCAAAACTGCTAATACCATGTACATACACCGCAAAATGTGGTTATAACGTTGTAGAAATTCTCCTCAAAAACAGGTAAGTTAGCTAGTGGCTAGCTGGATAACTTAGGTCATTAAAAACAAGAGTACTATCACTTGCTTTTATCAGTCTCACGTACAAAAGATAGTTTCCGAGGACACGTTAAATCGTTAGAATGTGTCTATAATATTAGCATACATTGTAGAACGATAAAATAAAAGTTATATTAACTCGCAGCTAGCTAAGCTTTCACTCACGTTGTCAACAGGGTCAGCCATTTTGTTTTCAATGTAGTCTACGGAAGCCGCAGAGGAACAATGGGCATACAGGGCTCGACAGTGTTGCAGTGTAGCCTACTACTGTTGTACTGTACTGTAATGTAATACTGCAATGTAATGAATTTAGCGAGTGGCACTGTCAACAAGAAACTGAAAGCTATTAAATAATTTGTTAATTTTATTATTGTGATCCGCTACTAAAAGCTGGTTTGTCGTATTACAATTTGTTTTAAATTAGGCTACTAAAAACTAAATTAGGTTACCTTAAAAAATGTACTATATATATATTTATTTATATTTCTTTATTTACAGACTCAAGGTCCAGATTAAAAACAGACTAAACAAAAAACACATTACAAAAAATCTTGCTGCTTTCTGCTTTCTTTTCTGTCAGTTCTGTCAGTTGTGTGTGTGTGTGTGTGTGTGTGTGTGTGTGTGTGTGTGTGTGTGACAGAGAGAGAGAGAGAGAGAGAGAGAGAGAGAGAGGAGGAGGAGGAGGAGGAGTAGGAAGAAGTGATGGTGAGATCAGACAGAGGTACCTGTCTGTCTCCTGTCTTTCAGAACAGTTTCAGTCAAACTGTCAGAGGAACCTGCAGAATATTCAGAGAGTTTGTGAAGAGCTAAATCATGGTAAGACGATCATAGCTTTATTAGACTTTGTAAAAAAATATTGAAAAAGAAATGGTCTGCAGTTTATTTTTTACTTTGCTGATGTATGGTTTGCGTTAATTTTGGGCTTCATCTAACAATTACTTTCATAGTCGATTCATCTGTGGGTCGTTTTCTCAAGTAATTTAATAATCGTCTGGTCTGAAAAATATCTGAAAAGAATAACAAACGTATACTTCACAACCCAAGTGTGTATATTTTATGAATGTTTTGTCTAACCAGCAGTTCAAAAGTTTCTAATCATATAAACAAAGAAAACCAGCTAATGTTTTGAGATGCCTTTCTTTTTTTCACCTTTGTAAATTGCTTAAATGAGTATTAATAAGTTATCAAAAATGTTGCTGATAAAATTTTAGTCAGTCACAATGAACAGACAAATTGTTTCAGCTATCTACAGCTACCTACATCTGTCATACGTAGCGTTTCATTTTGTACGGCTCTAATGAATTACTCTTACCCCATTAGGAATAAAAGTCCTGCATTCTTACTTTAGTAAAAGTACAGAGGTATTATTGGAAAACTGATCTTTAAGTATCAGAAGAAAAAAGTACACATCATACAGCCAAATGAGGCCTTTCGAGGAAATAAATTAGGGTATATTGTTTTGATTATGATTACCAGGAAGATAATGTGTAAGCAGCCTTTTGCTCTATTGAAGCTAATGAAACCATGTTAGCCTATACACTGTCGGATCGTTTAATAGCTCTGCCTTTTATGTCTTATGTTCTTGTTTTGTGTCTTTCCCCTGTGGAATTACTTTTGTACATGTGGTTCTTTGTGTGTTTCTCTTTTAATTGTAAAAGCTTAAACTAATTTAAGCTTGAAAAAAAAGAGAAAACTAATCTTTTTCTTTTTCTTTTTCTTCAGATGTCAGATACCAGGGTATCCTCTGTCATCCAGGAGTGGGCAAACTCATACCCGGGTCAGGCTCACACCCACACCCTGAACCCGAACACACCAACTAATCAGCTGGCTCAGATGGACATGACATACAGCCAGTCTCAGGGACTGGTGAGAGGGGGCACTGATGACAGAATGTCTGAGCAGATGATGGGACTGTCTTACATGCCGTATACGTCCTCGTGTCTCAGCAACACCTCGAGCGCAGGGAACACAAACCACCACCAGAGCCACGCCAGCACTCAGCAGGTGTGTCTTCATGTGTGTGAGATAGCTTTTTCATTTGTGGATCATGGATAAAGAAGTCATTCCTACACATTTTCTGAAAGAAAAATCATTAATTACTCCCATCCTGCTTCCCCACAACTTAAACTTGTGTTTCTGACCTCCAGGATTTCTCCTCCTTCCTCCTGCCAACTTTGCGGGCCCCAGTAAACAAGAGGAGCATCAGCAAGGACAGTGCAGAGTACCGGCTGCGACGCGAGCGGAACAACGTTGCTGTGAGAAAGAGCCGGGACAAGGCTCGCAGGAGGATCCTGCTGACCCAGCAGAGGGCCATGCAGCTGCAGGAGGAAAACCAGAAGCTGCAGATGAGGATAGGGCAGCTGACACAGGAGCTGGACACTCTCAAACACATCATGTCACAGCGGCATCTGCAGGGGGCTGCGGAGGGAGCAGCAGGGGAGTCCAGTATCTAGCACCACATTTGTTCCTAGTGTTAATTTTATGCATCAGATTCATTATTAGTGTCTATGGGCAGGCCTTCCAAGTCCCCTTGTTGATTTCTCAGATCAGGCCACTATTTAAAAAAAAGGCACATGTAGAAGTAGCACATTTAACAAAAGGAAGCATTTTGAGGGGGTGTAATGCTCAGTGTAAAAGGGGTTAGTAATAGTTTCATATTGTAAAATTGTGAAGAGGGAAAGCATAACACACTGGCAGGGCTGTAGCTACCTTTGAGGACACGGATGGCACGTCTTTTGTTCTAGGGTTTTAGATTTAAGACACAACATTTGCAGTCATTTTTGAAACAATGGGTCTTCAATTTCACACGGACGTTATCAAAAGCAGCTTCTAACCATCGTCTTTAGTGTGGCTGAAGTGACAACTGTCGCTAGCAGATTTCATCAGAAGTAGCTAGCTAGTGTAAGCTAAAGCTACAGCTAAAACCCTGTAAATCGGTTGAAAACGCAATCTGCAGCTAACGTTTTAATGTTTCCAGTTGACTCTTTCAAAACAAAGTGGGTGTTTTAAGCCTTAAAATATATTTTTCTTTAACCTGCAACCCAACTTAATAATGCAGTTTGGCCCATGCCTTTGAGAACAAAATGGTTTATACTGTTGGTAGAAAGCAGCTAACCATGCTAACACTTGCAGGTTATGCTCTTGTGGTTTTGGTTTTGTACAGGCTAAAAAAAGACACCACCCTCCATATTTTAAGATACAGTGTTTCACTACAGACCCATATTCAGACCTTCTGCATGTGGAGGCATCCACAACTTGACAGGTTGCTATAGTTGGTTGACAAATTGGGACAGAGGTTTAGCAAATGGTTGATTAAATTCCTGGCAGTGTGGAGTAGGCTTTACAACAGCATTTCATGGTGGGAAATAACAGACAAAATGCAATTACATTTTTTTTTTTTAATCCAAATAATTCTAAATGATAGACTTCATTTTTGGTATCTGGTCAGACTCTTCTGGGTGAGAAGGGAACATCCTCATGACCTCAGTATTTTTGAAATTGTGGCTACGGCCCTGCACACTGGACCTTGGAATAAATGAATGAAGCACCTAAACAAGAGACCTTGGAGTCTCAATATGAAGTAGGAAAATGTGTGCTGTTTATGAATGTAGATGTCATTGCATACTTTAAAATGTGAGAGAAGAGATTGGAGAGCAGAAACTTTATGCGAGTTGCAGAGTCTGTGCAAATCATATATATATTTAAGATTTGCGAAACAGCTAGGTGAGATGGGTTAGGGAGTTTTAGGGACAACCTGATGCACCGTTGATCTAAAAATCCTTAATGCTGCACACATGGGCCCAACAAAACGTTCCAAAGGCTGAAAGCTGCATTTTACGTAAATTGAGCAAATTCCCCCAAAAAACTTTCTTGAAAGTTCCTGAAGACATCTGAACACACATGCTTATTCCTTACATAAACTACAAAAAAAGACCACTCTGCGCATTAGTCAGATTTGTTATATGTTTTGATTCAATAAGCATTGCCTAATCATACCTGACACTTCTTGTCATTGTCAGAGATGATTGTAAGTGTTGTTGCCCAACAAGGTTACACAACCACCTGTGGTTTGTAGGCAAATCTAAGCGACTCTCTTTTCTGTATATTACTCTTTTAATAATCTTTTGTCACTAAATGAGTATGGGATTACTTGAAATATTGTTGACATAGTTTTTAATCACATGTAATGTTGTTGAATGTGTTTTGTGATTTTTATAGTAATGCATTGTTAAAGCAATACTTTTAAAAAACATTTCTTTAAATAAACAAATAATTGCTCGAGTTTGGTTGAAACATCTTTTATATATGCCAATCCCTGATATACAAAACATGTGACATGTGACAAATGATCCTAATTTAACATTACAAAATATGGACATATATTTAATTATATATTTGGATTCCAAAGCTGCTTCCTGAAATAGCCTTTACAAGCTTTGATTACAGTGCACTGCACCTAAACAATACATCTTTCTCATAGAAAATGATGTGATATCATCTCAGAATTATTCTCCTTAATTCTCCACTGCATCTTAATCAGGGAACATGGCGTGCACCTGCCACATTATTTACCATAAGTGTCTACCCACAGAAACGGACGTCATGCCATGGACCGTTGTGCACCAGCGGTTTCCCTTTGTGGGATGGGCCAGATTTCGACACAGTAGAGGATGGAGATGAGGAGCTCAGAGATAGTATCAGTGTTTCGGGCTGCCAGGGCCTTCCTGTGGCTGTGATGGTAGTGAAGGGACATAGAGATAGGAGAAAGAGAGGAGGGGGTGGGGGAAATAAGGCCAGACATTTAGTCTTTTTTTCTTTAAAAAAATAATAGTTATAATATTTGATACACATATTTTCAACACTATATAACTAAAAACAGCATTGGGACTCCTTTGTATCTGGCTCCCAAGATCATGGATAAGAACACTTATCACTGTGATATTCAAAATAAAGAAAAAGAAAGCACACATTCAGTTCCCCTTCCATAACTAGTTTCTTTTCTTTATTAAAAAATAAATACAAATAAGTATTTTTGGAACCTAATCCTAGCTCTTTTTTTTATTGCTGATGTGGCTTTTACACAAATTTTATACCGATTTACACAATAAAAGCGTGCCATTTGTCATCATTATAGTGTCTGACTAAAAAGTAACACTTAGGTGGCAACATGATTTTAGAGCTATCTGTGTTGTACAAAAAATGTTTTTATTCAATTTTCAACTGAACAGATAATAACTAAAACACTACTTTGTTTAGCACAAACTGTTAACTGTGTTGTTTGATTGATTTAACAGGTACTACAACTAATGCCATCTGCGTTTTTACTGTGTTACACAGTGCAGCTCTGCACAAATAATTAGAATATGTAAACTTACAGTCAACAAACACACCACACTCGTCTGGCACGGTGAGATGTTGGACATGGTCCATCTTTAGAGATTGGTAGGGTGGCTGCATATATGTATGAATTAAGTCAATGATAATCAATGCATTTGAACGTATGAACGAGAGAAAGGCAGTTTTCTCTTTTTTCCTTCCCCAATGGTCTTTGAGATATGGATTTGTATCTATATGTATGCATATATCAATTTTTTTCTCTCTCTCTTCTTTTGTTTAATAAAAGTCAAAATCAAAATGAAATAGAAGTCATACTAAGGTTCCTTCTAAAGAAAAGCTAAATGTCAACACTTCAATCAACTGTTTATGCTTATTAGTTATAAATACAGACTTTATCCTCCAAATGTACACAAGAGTTGTGTCATTTTGCTAATGAAGTCCTCATTTAAAAGGAGAATGAAAGTGATACACAGGCTACTTATAGCCTGCCATGTGTAGAGCGGCACACAATGACTTCTTGTTTGACCATGTCTGTTGAAATGTCCCACAGCATCGTGTGGGGCAATTTGTGGTCCCAGGACTGCAACATCTCCACAGAGTGAAGAAAGACTGTATTTCACCTAATCCCTACCAAGTTACCCAACAGCAGCAGGCCATGAACCCTACCACATCCCCAGTGAAGCAGCTCCAATCTTACAGCTCCTGATTATTAAAGGTATTATTATGGCAGTGGTTGAGAAACTAATTGGACTTTGGTTTTCAGAGCAAAGAATGATTGAATATAACAACATACAAACAACACAAGATTAAGTCCAAACATGGGAAACATAAACTTTTTATCTCTATTTCACCACTTCCGCACTTCACACTCACACATGTTCACAACTAAGAGGCAGCCCAGTACAAATCTGCGGTCAGAGGATGAGCTTTTTCTCTTTTTCAGGTTCCCATTAGACCTTCAAAAAACCTTCCAGCAATGGTACCAACATAATCAGTCAGAAAGAGCCTTGTAGAGAAAGAGATTCTGCAGTGGTGTAAATCGCTTTTCATGGCATGATTTACTTTTTAAATTTGATTTATTTAATCGTATCAAGAACGCCCTATACATTAAAAGACATCAAATACAATCGAGGATAAAAATACAATAAAGTCCAGGACTTACTTCCATTGTGGTCCTCATACTAACTGAGGGCAATTCATCTGCTTAAAAAAGTGTAGCACTTTTGATTGTTCTTTTTTGTTGTTGCAGTTAGCTATTTTAAGGATCCACATTTGTGATCCAGTAGATAATTTACCTCACATATTCATAAGCTGTAATATACAGATGCTCTCTTTGTACTAAAGGGAAGCGACAGCCATTTTGGTCATGTTGTGTGGGTAACACAAATACACTGTCATGACAGCAGACGCTAACATTACTTACAAGATGTAATCAGGATTTTATGTTTAAAAAAAAAAGCATTTTCTTAGCACTCTTGCCAATTTAAACGCTCAATAACTAACAGCATTTAAAGGTAGAGCAATGTTTGTGTTGACTGATAAAGCCAAAGCCTTCCACTGTTGGCTGTTGCCATACCAGTGGAACACAATGTGTTAGTGCCATCAAGTGTAGCTTAGCAGTCATTACCAACTGGATGGCTGAATCCAATGGTAATGTAGGTCACTGTACATTCTAAGTCACTATACAGTAGGTCTATCAAACCTGGTTATTATCTCCCACCTAAAACAAGGTGGAAATGGTATACACAGGAATAGTATACTGGTAAAGAGGGGAAAAAAACTATTGTGCAGAAATAGTAGTGATGGCCCTGGCACCTAATACATGTATAGGACAGAAGAGTAATAAACATGGCTGAAAAAATAAATGATCTGATCAAGCACACAACGTGTGACATTTCTTACATATATCAAAATTACATTTTAATCATTGCATATTTACGAGAACAAGCCCATATGAGCCTGGACCATGGAGGTAACAGTGTAGGCTGTATTAGACTGGTCTCTGGTCTCTTGTGGTGGCCTGTGATTTATGGCTCCATCATGCGGCAGAGAGAACTACATGCAGACCTTCTGAAGAGATATTTTATAAAGAACAGATGTCTCACTCTACAAATGAATCTGTGTACTTCATTTGCTGTCCAAATACCATCACGGCATATGCCGTATGTTCTTGGATAAGTGCAAATAAAGGGTTGGCGTGCACAAACCTATTACTCCAAATAGTCTTTCTGGGAACATTTTACTTTTCTCAAGTCTGGTTCTGTATTTTTTGGCTAGTTATTCACTTATTAACATGATAATAAATATGTAGGCTATATACGTACATACAAAAGCCAACGCAGTATTCCTACACATTTTTCTTTCTAATCTTCTTTTCCTGCCACCCATACTTTAGAACAAAATCAAAATGAAATACACCTATTAAAAATGTGTGAGATTCTTAAATTTGAAGAGAACGAAAAATTGAGATTTTCTTGGCAAAAATTCACAAAAAAACATACAAAAATGTGATGCTCAACCAACATAAAAAGTGTGCAGAATCTTATAGGATATATTCATAATTAACATTAACAAGGCATGGCCAGTAGCATTTTGGCATGGCCAGTAGCATTTTCATAGATACGTTGAATCTAATATAGCTGTTTTAGAAAAACAAGTGTGATAATATTTTTTTGTGGAAATGGAAAGAGTAGTAATAGCTCATTGTACATAATGTTTTGGTTAAAATGTTACCTGTGAACTCGTACCAGATCGTGTAGGCTAGCCTTCTCCCAGTTACAGTTTTTGAGTCACACAGAAACAACAAATGCGACCCTGTTAATGCTGTAAAGTCGCCAGTAATTAATGTCGAGAAATGGGAATAGCAGGGTAAAGTAATTCCACACATTGTAATACAAAAACTACAACACATACATTGTGTAGCGACAGGCTACTAGAAGTCGCTAGTATCAGCTAGCGCTAGCTAACGTCAACATTATGTAGCTGTTAGCTAACGCTAGGTTAGCTAGAATGGTTTGTCGTGACTGCCTGGAACGCTCTCTAGCTCAGTCGTGAGTCGTGACCACAGACTGTATACATATTGATTAATAATATTGATTAATTATATAATAATATTATTAACGGTATATGGTCGTGACTTGAAGTCACAACTTACGAGATAAAAACTGTGTCCGGAAAGTACCCGTGTAGCAAATAGACGTTGGTCCAACATTGTATTTCTGTCGTAGCGTTAAAGGTTGGGCCAACGAAACCAACCAATATTATGTTTGCTAGCTAAGTAGCATAATCATAGACATTATATATCTATGAGAATAGTACCCAAATGAATAAAGGGAAAATGAATTTATTGCTGAGTGAAATAACACCTCATCATATACGATCTTTGAAAGCAGTGAGACAAGGGGACGTCGCTTTGACGATTTTAGCCGACTTGTATCGAAGTCTGCCGCCACCGGCAGAACTGCTCGTCTCTATAAACAGGCTTCTCCTAATGCAGTTTTCCACCCGCTCTTTGTCAGCGACCTGCGGCTGACTGACGACGAGTTTCCCTTTAAGTTGATGGCGGACACAATCATGTCTTATTTAATAATTTTGTGTAATGTCGGCTGGCAGAAACATGGACAAAACAGTAACGTTAAAAACCAGCGACGGTAGGAGAGGAGTCTATTAGCATCATCTCACCCCAAAGTGGCTAACAGGAGTCCAGTGTCCTTGCTTGTGTCAAAGACAGCGCTGGTGTTTATTAGAGACTACACTTCTCTGGGACAGAAATGTCTTTTCATATAACAGGCAAAGCCGTCTGGCATCGAGACGCAAAGAAGACACGGTGAATGCGGTACTCCCTATAAGTCTCCCCGCCTCCCCCGCTATGTTTTGGAGGTTTGGAAGAGACTAACGGGCAGTAGCATTTGGGATCACATTGGACAACATTTTAAACGGGTGAGTAGCAGTTTGCGTCTGGTTTTAAAGCCAGGCAGACTTTGTAATATTGTAATATCAGCCGCTGTGTGTTTCGCCAGTCTGCCGGGGCAGGTGTGCGTCTTGGCGGTCCTGTACGACCAGCCTGGCGCAGCTGCTTCACCCCTCTGCATTGTCATTTTATTCTCCTCACACTGTCACTCTATCTGCCATTGTGTAAGTACTTCCTCAGAGGCCAGCCAGTCCCATGTGTTGTTACATTCCCCCCACGTCCTTTAACCCCCTGTTGTAAAAGCTCTTATGTAAACCCTGTGGGATTTTTTTTGTTGTTGTTGAAAGACTTCCTGGCTCTGTGTAAGGAAAACACGGCAACTGTGGCTGCTTGAGGAGCACCATGTGCACCGACAGATGAGGCTGCTGAGGAAAGCACAGGCTGTTCACATTCCAGCCCTCAACTGGGAACACAGAGAGCAGCCTGTAATACAGAGAGGGAAGGGCTCCCTCTCCTCTAAAAACACCCATCCTTTTAGGGTTTTAGCCCACAGCCCTTTTTTTTAAACTGTTTTACTTGTTTTCTTTCTCCCCATGTACCATTAAAGGCTACTGACAGATAGGCTACACTTGACAACAAAACTCCTTTTGACTGGAGTTTCTTCCTTGTATTAACCTTAACCTATTGTGTGGCCTCTAAAATGTAAGAAAATAGTGCATGACTACTCATTTCAGCTCTTCAGGGGATGTTTATGTACGTGTACAAGTATGATTTTTATATTCCTGGTACTAAATTAACTCTTTGGGTGGACAGAATTGGATTATGTCAATACTTGGCACAAGTATTTCTTCTGTTCAGTAGGAATCTCTGGATAGATATTTCCACAGTGTTTAAAATAGTGTAGTCTCATTGTGAAAGACCCAGTGTGTCACTCTTTGCTCTGGAAATAATGGAGTCAGTCGAAATGCGACGTTACTGTGAACTTTCATATGAGTGTCACTCCACAAGGCAGGAAAACGGCAGGCAGGAAATACCACGTGGCTGGTATATCAGGTGAACACACATAAGCGTCAAAGTAAAATTAGCAAAGTAATGGCTATATGTGTGATATCTAAATATATTCAGATGTTGATACTGTAAGTATGCACAAGACCAGGACCCTGAAACTAAAGCAATTAATGTAATTCAGCTGTCATTTATTACTTTATTTATACCTGTGCTTTTCCTACTGTAATGGATTGTTAAAGGTTATTTTCTTTTTTCCATGAACTCTAAGAGTTAGCCTGCTACATGTCAGTCTTGTGTTGGGTGTTTAAACTATAAATAATGCTGTGTAGTTGTTGTCTTCCACAGAGCTCTCCGACGTCTCTTCCCTTCTGTCTGGGGTACAACCTCCCCCTCACCTCCACCCCCAATGATGACTTCCCCGGACTCTCCACCTCTGGTCTCCCCTTCCCCGTGCCCTGCTCCCCCTCCATCCCTCCCCTCCTCACCAGTTCCCTCCTCCCCAGCCCCTTCTTCCTCCTCCCTGCCTGCCCCACCCTCGCTGCCTCCCACGGGGGAGGTGATGGTGCTGGCTCTGGGCAGGAAGAAGCAGAGGGTTCTGATTGCTCTCTCCATCCTGCCCAACCTCTTCCTAGCCTTCCTGCTCTCTTCCGACCCCCTCATCACCCTCTCCCCGCCCCATCACTGCCACCTGCCGGGGCCCTTACCATCGCCTGAGGTGCTGAATGCCTCCCTGCCCTGGGAGAAGGGGGAGAGGCATGGGGACAGCGGGGGCCTGTCCCAGTGTATGCAGTACGTCAACGGCAGCCAGTCAGCAATAGTGGTATGCAAGGCCGGCTGGGACTACAATGTTACAGAAGGGCTCAGGAAAAACATCGTTACTGAGGTAAAGCCCTGGCCTGGGATGCTCCTGAACTCTCTCATTATGGTCCTGGTCTAGTTCATTGTTTTGGCTTTCTGTGGCGGGGGTTCCTTTTTGTTTATGCATGGATCTAGGCCGTAAAATACTAAAACAGTGGTTATCCTGTATTTATCCACAGGAGGGTCTTGCTGAGCATGCAGCCTCTTCTCCTGGTGGCTTGTAAAGCCTCAGATGTTGCTAGTTTATAATGCAACATAGCATTTAATCGCCTATGTTTTTAAGTGAAGTTTTGGTTATAGTTGTGTGGAGATTCGGGAGAACCACATCAAATTTTCCAACACAAACCTCCTGTTTGGTCCACACCAAACAGGAGGTTAATACCAAGTCAGCGTGATGCTGTTGTTCCATACACACCACTGCTAAACTGCAGAAATATACATGATTAGATACATTTAAAAAAAAAAAAGCTCTGTATAGGTATAGTGTCTCTCATACACTCACCTGTCTTTATGTGGTGTGAGTTTACCAGACTTCGGTAGTTTGCTCCTCATCTCAGCTTCAGGGAAAAAGGCTTAAATAATTTAAATTAATAAATCTGAAAACTTTTCACAGCCCCCCTGGCAAAGTACCACAGACCCCATTTTGAAAATCACTGGAATATCAAACTCAAATCTCCGACAGTTGGGTGGTATTGTGGGTTATGTAGGCACCAGGTTTTGACAAGGAAGAAGACCAAATACATGGGTCTGCTACATCAGTATTTATACTTTTTTTAAAACTGTCCATCTTGAGTCTTGCAACGCCCTTTTGCCAGTTGTTAGTTGGACTTTTATTCATCCGTGAGGGTAGGGCTGGGACGCCAGGTTGGGCAAAGCTTGGTGACTCATTCAGAATTGTGTTTTACTTACGTCACTGTGACAACGTTAGCGGCCGTTAGAGAGAGATTTCTGAGAATGTGAAGAAGTCAAAGTTTCCTTACATACGTACATTGCGGAGGAAGAACAATCTCTGCTCACAACCTGATTGGTATTGAGGTAGAAAAAGATTATACTTAAATTAATGGACAACCTTGTTATGCTTTGGAATATGATTGGCAACAATTTGCATGTAATGGGGACATATACAAACATAGTGATGATCCTTTAAAAAGACTTTCTTATGGGCATCTCAGTAAATGTTAAACCATGTGCCTCACTGCTCTGAGGAGTTAAACCACCATGGACACAACTTTGTATCTTTTAACCTTTTAACTGTAACTTCTTGTCATACACGTATAATACAGCAGACAGGCAGATTAAAGATAAGCTACAGTGGAAGAGGGAATATTGTGTCAAGGGTGACATTCTCTTGCCTTTAGAATTGCGTTGTGTCCCCTAAAAGAAACACCAGGAATATTGACAGGTTTGAGAAAAAAACCTCATATGCACATAACTACACAATCAAAGGATTTCTCCAAATAAGAGAAAAAGAATCTATTCGAGTGGCCAGTGGAGCTTGTGTTTCTCAGTGCAATTATAGATTCAGGTCTAATTCTCAAATTTCTAAATGTAGGAAAAAGCTGCTCTGCTGCTCACGCTGTTCATATTCATGACGGCAACCCACGTCATACATGTATTCGATTTGTTATAACAGGTAACCAATATGATAAATACAGCAGGTAAATGCTGTGTTGGTGCATTAATGTCTCACTATGTATACTACTTGCTTGACCAGTGTGGGGAAAAAACATGCATTTCCTCTCTGAGCTGTATATCATAAAAGAGCCTGGACGGCTGCTCAGTTTCCCACTCTCTGGCCTGTGTGTCTGTTTTGTGGGAACCACACCCAGCCCTCCAGTCCCTGGTATTAGGGCAGTTCAGTGGTAATCCACCCACATCACTGCAGAGAGCTGAGGATACATAAACGCTGCCAAGGGAAGCATTTAGCAAAAGCATGTGTGCAACATATCCATTCTTAAAGGCATACAGTAAGTAGCATGCTTACAGTCTCGTCCATCCACCCATCGTTTTACATACTGCAAGGGCCCTGGGCGGACATATTTGGGCTCTTAAATCAGGTTAAGCTCAGAAAGTATATATATTTTTTGCTGTCATGCCGATCTGTTCCTCCAGTGATATTCGCTTTGCTGAGCTGGCTGTCTGCTGATCAGGAAGCAGGAGAGCCTCTGATCAGCTTTGTTTCCGCCACAATCAATAAATACTGTCACTTCAATAGAGACAAACTCCACTTAACATCTCTGGGTTGTGGATCTACGGGCTAATGCACAAGCACTTCCTGTCATTATTATTCAATAATGTTGACAAAGCATTTATATAGTAGTAGCTATACATTTTATACATACCTGGGTGTATTACCCATGGGGACGACATTGCAAATTACTAAGCAGGACTTTATTGCAGTATTCCATTTATTGGAATAGTATTGATTTGTCAGATTAAACGTGTCTGAATGGATTTTTTTTTTCAATAAATCTACTATATCACCATAAATACCGTGTGTGTAGATATATATATTCTTGTTCTATCTCTCTATTAAGATTCTTGTTGTGTTCAAGCTGAAAAGTCATCCTAAAACCTCTGTAACCTCGCTCTGATGGCAAACATTTAGTGAAAATAACAACAAAAAGGAATGAACAAAGTTGTAGTTGAGACTATCACACAATAGCAACAGGCTCTGTTTCAGTCTGAAATGTGAAAGGGAGAAATGTTGCAGGTTTCACTCCTCCCCGGAGTGACGTACAGGACCTGATTGCTGCCTTATTCCCAAAAACCAGTCTGAGGAGTTTACAAACTCGTTTGTTTACATTTTACCCTCCTCCTGTTGTCCAAAGAGTTCCACCCGGATGAGCACTATGGGTTGCTGTGCTGCCCTTTACCCGACTGGTGCACACTGTTGTGGCTCTGTGCCTCAGCAATAGGACAGCTGATATTATGTGACAGGCTTTTATGTTTCTGTGCACGGACTCCAATTATATAAGGCCTTTTTTTTTTGCTGGCCCTCTGCTGTCCCTCTCTAGATCGTTAAAATCTTTTTGCTTTTAGCGGCCAGCACACAGCGACATTAGAAGAGCTCAGCTGTTGATGCAAATCAGTGGCTTCGCTTGATTTGATCAAAACTGAGAGCAGATTTCTGTTTTTTTTAAACAAATAAGCCCACTTTTTAGGCCCACTGATATTGCACTAGTATTATGTAAATTGGCCCAGTAGCTGCTACTGTTACTATTTACTATACTGATATTTACTGATACTGCTGCCACTACTACTACTAATGAATGTAATACATTGCTATCACCACATACACAGTAATTTTATAAGTTTACCTCGTCCTTTGTTTGTATTGTATCTTGTAGTCTGAGGATCCTGAAGGCTTTATACTGTGTCATTCTCTCAGCCAGTAATCTCCTTTTGTAATCCAAGTGCACACATCATTATTTTTTAAAACACAAAACCACACAGTAAAAGAACACGTGTTAATACATCCAGAAAGGACCAGACACTAAATCTCTTGCACCATCTCTGTGAAGTAATTGCATATAAATCATAATATTCATGTGTTCTGTGAATAAATGAAACTGGGCTGCCTTTGGAACGAAGTAACTAATTCATTAAGCAATTAATTAAGTGAGCAATTTAATTTGCCGGAGGCTCGTTTCTTCATGAGTAAGTCAAGCTAGCAATCAATGTGACTGCTCAGTGATGTTATACTATGCTACTACACTATATTATGGCTTAGGGCTTTAAAAAAGGCAGATAGGAAGGCACCACACGTCCAACTCTCTTTGGAAGCAAATAGCTTCTGCTTGTCTTTTGTTGTCTTCAAAACTAGACACATCTATCTGAAATATGTCTTCACAGCCAGGTGTAAATTAGGTGTAATATTTCCTTTCTTTTTGGTACGCCGATGTCCTTAAATTACGGACAATCTCCCCAGCGCTATGTCAGCGCTGGTATTATGGTCTGGCTACACTGCTTATCTATCAATCTACCACTTTTTATTTACAGTTTACAAACAGTCTAACATGTGTAACTTGTTAATGATAATGATTTATGGTAAACATAGGTAGTAGGGCAGAAAACTAAGCGCAGCTAAAAATATTGATTCATTCATTTTCAGTTAGTGAATTTAAGTAATTCATTTAGAAAAAAATCAAATCGTTTATAGTTATTACTATCTATTTTTTTATTATTATTTTTTGACATTTAGAAATTATATACAAGTGAACAAACAAAATATGATCTCAAACATAATGATTTTTTTCTTTTCTATCATTGTCATAGATAAAGGATTTAATTTATTTAGGGTATGGACCTCACCTTGCACTCTTCTATTCATCCTTTGCTCAAAAGAAGGGTCAGAATAATTTCACCAAAAAGATTATTGTTAGCTGCATTTCTTATAGGTAATGGGGTCAAAATGTGAACTTAAGTTTTGGTTGGTTGGAATATTAATGAAACATTCCAGTGTGTCGATCTGGATTTCTATCTCTTCCATTTTCCTGTTGCTCCATATGTGTGGTGATGTCTGCCTGAAGACTTCCTGTTCTCCAACATGTATGTTGTAATTACCTGCACCGATAATAACTAACAGATCTGTCTTCCTCTCTCTTGTGTCTGTGCTGTCCAGTGGGACCTGGTGTGTGCTCAGTACTGGCTGGTCCCAGTGGAGGAAGTGTGTTTCATCCTGGGCGTCCTAACTGGCTGTCTCGGCCTAGGCTATGCTGCTGACAGGTAATACACACACACACACACACACACACACACACACACACACACACACACACACACACACACACACACACACACACACACACACACACACACACACACACACACACACACACACACACACAAACACCAGTGTTTCTTGCAGGCTGTGTGGTTTAGAAAAGACCAAATTTACAACCCAAGGCGATTTCTGTTAATAGGTTACTGTGTCACTAGTCTGGCAGTAGTCTGTAGCGTTAGGTCTTGCTACACCACAGATCCATTCTGGGATAAGAGAAGGAAACGCTCAGGGTTTAAACCAATCACAATCATCTTGGGCGGCCCTAAACTCCGGATGTTACAACGCTGGCTC
Source organism: Etheostoma cragini (assembly GCF_013103735.1). NCBI lineage: Eukaryota > Metazoa > Chordata > Actinopteri > Perciformes > Percidae > Etheostoma > Etheostoma cragini. The sequence goes on along the minus strand of NC_048428.1, from coordinate 8,475,557 downwards.
TGCAGAATAGGATCGGGAAGGAATTTGTGTGAAACATTTGCACCTCGCAAAAGGAAAACGCCATGTATAATATTAAATGTAGTCAACTGTTCAAACAATACAGTAACGTGATTTTTTTAAAATAAGCTACTGTAGATACATGGTTAAATGTAATTTGCTCTAATAATAATCTCAGTGTGCACTTCGTTCATGGCAAATCCAACCAGTAGGTCCCAAAACGAGAGCCAAATTTTCTTCAAAACTTGCTACTTTCAGGGCACCCAGATAGCTCAGTTGGTAGAGCAGGTACCCGTGTATAGAGGTTTACTCCTTGACGCAGCCGGCCCGGGTTCGAATCCGGCCTGCGGCCCTTTGCTGCATGTCACTCCCTCTCTCTCTCCCCTTTCACAACTTCAGCTGTCCTGTCCATTAAAGGCCTAAAAAATGCCCAAAAAAATAATCTTAAAAAAAAAAATTCAGCTATTTTCAGCGAGTAGCTTGTTGGCTCAAAGTTTGTTGTTTTTTCCCTAAACTAAGGGATTTTGAGCACGGCAAAACACTGACTCAACTTCCGTGGATCCAGACTACTGTGTCAGTCTGGAAAGCGTGTTTGAGGATTGTCTTGTCATGGCATGCAACAAACTGCGCTGTTAAATCACTTTGTTTCTCAGTCTTCCATCTCTTGACATTGCAGTTCCACTACCTTAAGAATATATCACAATTAGCATTTTTTATTTATTTATTTATTTTTTTACATATAAGCAATGCATGGCATAAAAGGTAAATGTTAGTCTGAGTTTTTACATATGCCTAGTGCTTAGGACCTCACGCTCTGCACTCTACATTAAACACAACCCAAGCCCCTCTAATAATTGACATAATGGATCCAGCCCGTGTCTGCTGTGCTGTCGGGGAAGCAGTAGTTTTGTGGGGAATTGCGAGGGAGAGGATGCCAGTTTAATCAGCTAACAACCCTTATTCATTTGCTGACCAACTGAGCATAGCATCTGTTTGTTAAGACTAGTGAATTAATGCTGCCTCCTAGGGAACGTACAAAGAAAAAAAAGGGAACAGTGCAAATCTGCAGGTTGCACCTGCATGCAGCTGAACGTCACATTTAGTGACATCACAGGAGTTACACTATGTTTCAGACCTTTTGCAGATGCATTCATATGTTTTATTTATGTCTTTCTTTGTGATTGCAGCACCTTTTTGACAGCTTTGATGATGCACTTTGGTAATATATTTGAACAGGTTGTCTGCAGGTCCTTAGACATCATCTTAAAATGTAAATTCAGTTTGACAGAAATCAGGCCTTAAAAGTCTTAATGAAATTATGGGAAATTAGTTTTATTTATAAACATTTAATCTGCTTTAATTTGTAATTTTGTCTAAATGATTTGTAAATGGCATGAAACTAGGAATGGATTTGCAACATTAATGGTTAATGATGCCGTTCCTACTCTCAGTTTCTCTTGTATTATTAAATCCACTGATCATTTTCTGATCTCAACCCTCTTGCTGTAATATTTAAACTAGTGAAGTAGTGTTTTCGCCCTTGGGTACTCAGAACCTATTTACATTATCATGTACTTCTGCATCTTGGTTTAATGTTTTTTCATCTTGATATAGAATTAAATGTCCTTTCTTTTTGATGATAAAATGACTAAAGTCACTTTTGGGATGGTAGATGAACAATATCCCAATTTTTATTTCTCAGTAATTTTTTTTTGTGATCTAATTTTTTTAATTATTATTCTTTTTAGACATTTAGAAATTGTTAACAAGAGACAAACAATTGCAAACAATACTCTGTGAATGGGAATGCGTCCCAGGGCCAAAAAAACAAAACAAAACATGGAGAGGATAGTATTTATCAGTAAGTTGTATCAAAAACAACAAGAGTAATAGATTTGTGGTGTAATAATTCTGGTGTAAGGACGTGTCGGTCAGGTGGTGTTCAGTACACACTGTATCTCTGTTTCCCTGCAGGCTGGGCAGGTCCAAGACTCTGTTGACTTGTCTGACCCTGTCGGTGGTGTTTGGGGTGCTGGTGTGTGTCTCTCCGTACCCTTCCATCTTCGTTGTCATGCGTTTCTGTTTGGCGGCAGCTAGTGCGGGAGTCTACCTCATTCTGTACATCACTCGTGAGTATATGTATATATATTTTTGTTTTTTAGCAGAAAAAGATCCATCAAACATGATTGACAACGATGTTGGTGTCTCCAACATGTAGTCAGGTACAGCGACGCTAACGTCAGCATGCTAACATGTTTACAGTGACAATGCTGACGATTGGGCTGCACGATATGAGGAAAATATGCATACTAACGTTGCTGAATATCGCGATATCTATGTAACTTCAAAATAAAATGTTTAAGTGTACTCAGCTCTGCATTTCTGCTGCTTTCAGTATTCTGCTAAAATACAACAAATTGCTTGTTGAATTTAAAGCAAATAACACTAAATATTCTTTTATTGAAAAAAATTGAACATCGAATTGAACATTAAAGGCATCACTAAACAATAAGTTACATTTTAAAAGGCAGTATTCTACAGATGTTTTCATTCAACTAACTCAAAAAAAAAGAGTGTCTTTTGCGATATGTTGCAACTTTTTGCGATGTGTTTAGGGCCTCCCAGTTATTTTCAAGATGATGGTTGTATGGTATAGGGTGTGCAGCCCTGGCAGACATGCTTGTTTAGCAGGTAAGCATTTGTCAGGATTGATGATGTGTTGTCGCCTGTCAGGTCTGGAGCTGTGTGAACCGTCTCTGAGGCTGGTGGTGACCATGCTGGCCGGCCTGATGACTGTAGCCGGAGAGCTGCTGCTGCTGGCCGTTGCCCTGGGCTGCCAGTCCTGGAGGGGCCTGCTGGGAGCTGGCGCTGCCCCGCTAACACTCTTTCTCAGTTACGGGTATGTGTGTGTGTGTTTGTGTGTGTGTGTGTGTGTGTGTACGTGTATGATTATTCCTTTATAAGCCCTTTCTGTTTAATTCAATTTTCATTTTTAGCTTTTTGAATCCCTTTTGTGGCACTTCCACAATCATCCACATTTCCTTTTCATATTTAGATATTAGAATATCTAAGTATAGTAGACAGTCACAAGTATGCACGTGTGTTTATTTTCCTGTGAGACTGCAGTGACAAGAGAGTGAAGGAACCTGATAGTCTTTTGATAAAGCGTTTTGATGGCAACTGACTTGCTGAAAGCTTTGTCGGATGATATTGATCCAATCCCCTCGTCACACTGAGCCTTTTAGTTCATGTCAGAATGCATCAGGACTACTTTGTTTAAGGTCCTCAGTCACTCTGAGACCTTTGTTACAAGAGAAGCCTTCATTGCAGTTTCAATACCAAAATATAGGCGCAAACGGCGATTCGCGGCTTCAAACCTTATTTCTCCATAGCGACTTCAAAGTAATTTCACACATGTGGTCCAACGTCATTATAAAACATATCCTGCAAGCTTTATAATGAATGGACAAACAGTGCACTTTGTTTAAAATGCCTAAAACTGATTCGTAAAAAACATTTAGATTCAATTCAGAGTGAAATGTAGCTCAGTCCAGATTACCGCAATTTGAGAAAAGCAGATGACCAACACAAAAACAACTACTAATAATAAAGGTGCAAGCTGCGATTCCAAGTTCAAACCTTGATTTGTGTCATTCAATGTCCAGGTACTGGGCATTTAAAGCGCGCCCTAGTGGTCAATTGGAATGGGACTTGCAGCGTATGTGTGAGGTCATTATGTAGACATTTCCTGGATGTTTTTTTTAATGTTGATTGGACAAACATTTAGTCATTTATAGCCTGATTTGCACTCTATCAACTGCAGTTTGTTTGGATTTATAGCGCCCCGTGGTGTTCTATTGTGGTTCAGGTGCTTATGAGGACTTATCCTGAGAGATTTGTGTTGATTGGACAACAAATATGGGATTTCTGGTAAAATATGTCTATTGCCATTCACTTATCTTGCACTTGTAGCATCCACTAGGGCTGTATGTAAAGGAAGCTGTCAGGGTATATCTATTTTCCTTACGGTTGCTTATTTGTGTTCATTTATATCCAGAGCCACGCCCCTTTCAAAGTTCATTGGTCAATAACTTGAAAAGTAATTGAGATATGGACATGCTTTATATGACTCGTGATAGGCTTGATCCATTGATGATTCACTGAAAATTTGGTGGCAAATGGAACAACAGTGTAGGAGATCTCAAAAATGTGTTTCCCAAAAAATTACAAATGGCTGGAACATTTTTTAGGCGGACCGTAATGGTACTTGAGGCTTTTTTTTAGAGCACATTAAGCTGCACATGTGTGGGGAAGTCAATCGGACTCATGGTGTGGGGGGGGTGTGGCCTTTCAAAGTTTGAATTTGGAATCCTTAATTACAGCGCCACCATGTGGCCGATTGGGTTCATATTTCTATAGAAGCACACGCACACCATTTACAATCATTCCCCCAAGTTTCATGTGTCGAGCTCATTCCAACTCACGGGAATTTGAGCCGGCACGGCAGACAACAAATAATAACAATAATAACTAAAACAGCTTTGCGGTTTGAACCCTAATCAACCAAAAATATTTATTACTAGAAATGAATTGGAGGTTTGGATGAAAATCTGGATTAAGATATAAAGAATTCTGCTACTTTGTCACCCACACAGCTTATTTTTCATTCTGAAGGAGAAAATATGAGCAGCATAGTTTTGGAGCTGGGTAAAGGTGCAGAGATTGAAGAGTGGAACCAACATATTTCTTTCCTCTCCGGCAGCATTCCCGGGGTGTTTCCAGAGTCTCCTCGCTGGCTCCTGATGTCAGAGAGATCTGCAGACATGAACTCCTTCACGGAGAGAAGGAACTCCAACAGAGATGTGAGGGACGACGAGAGCTTCACAGGTGTGTGTGTGTGTGTGTGTGTGTGTGTGTGTTACCCCCCTTCAATTTTATTTAATTCTAACTTTAATTGAACCTAAAAAACTGTTACGGTTACTATTACAGGACTTATAGTTAATTTAAAATACATTTACAAACAACTTAATGGCATTATATCTTCATAATAACATCATAGTGTTATATTATGTCATAAAAATGTATACATTTTTATATTATGGTAATGAATGCTAAATAGGAGGTTTAAGTGTTACCATAGAATCTAATTTTTAAAGAGCCTGGTGCAGATACAGTATTTTAAATGGCTTTTAAACAACCTTTATATGACCTCTTATACATGTTTCTTTTCAGATAAATAAAATTGACAGTGACCTTTTGAATATTTTTACTATTGTTGAGCCGTGAATAAAAAAGAAAAGAAAAAAAAGAAATCCAGTTTTGTCCTGTTTAACTGCTGCAGAGCTGGATTCAGAGCCGGCCCCCTCCTCACGCCCTCACCTGTCCTTTCCTGAGCTCTTCCACAGCAGGAACATCTGGAAGAACATGTGTGTGCTCGGCTTCACCTCGTAAGTCATCCCACACACTCTTGACCTTCTTTTAGCACCGCTGCAGTTCTGAGTCAGCCCTTTGCCTTTGTGTAGCACTTTATTCACAGGAACCGGCTGTTGTCTCATATTTCATCCTGAAAGTATTCTGACAGATTTTGTTTGTGATGTTCGTCCACTCCGACTCTCGTGACTCTTTTCTATTTTAAAAAGAAAAACTCTTATAATGACTGCTTACTCTTTGTCTTTTTTTGGGGTCATTCCTCCCTCAGATTCATCTCTCACGGCATTAGTCACTGTTACAGCTCTTTCCGAGGAGACGTCAGAGGCACGGCCCCCAGCTTCTATTGGACCTACCTGCTGTCTGTGTGCGCCGGGGGTGGGGCCTGGCTGTTGCTCTGGGCGACCGTAGACAGGTGCGGCCGCCGTGGCATCCTGCTCCTCGCCATGACGATGACGGGGCTGGCCTCTTTGATCCTCCTGGGACTAATGGAGTGTAAGCACGCTGTAGTTGCAGGACATTGTTTTCTCCAAAGAGACAGATGAAGGAAGCTATTAAAAGTCTTTGCCCACAAGGTGGACACAGTCCTCCTTCCTCTCCCCAGACGTCCCCCCCCTGTCACTGCACAGACTTTATTTGAGGCTTGAATGAGGATTAAAGGCCTTTTCTTCATCATCTCATAATTAGACAGAAGGTGAAAGTTAGTTTAGTTGATGTTAAGCTCAGCTTCATGTTAGGCTTTTGTTTCATGCATTATGAAATAGATGAAAGGCGAACTGCTTAGCTCTGTTCATGGAAAAATACATCCCAGGTGGCTTTGTCTTTCCACAGCGTGGTGTAGAAACACACTCACAGTTGCCTCAGTCTCAGTCTCCCCCTTGTGGCTGAAAATGAGTACGGCATTCAGTTTATGTAGGACACTGCGGTGGCAGCAAAGTCAAAGCCGTGTCAGGCGCTTTAGTCATGCATCAAAGGCCGAGGGGGCAGCAGCAGCACTGGCCGCTGACGGCGTTTCAGGTGACCTCTTAGAGGCTGCTCCCTGCTCTCTGAGTCTACTGTTTATTGGAACGGATGACTCAGAGTTCTACAGTGGAAATCAACAGGGCATCATGGTAAATCATATGAAAATGAAAAACCGAATATCTGCAATTCATCAATGTAGTCCATAGTAGGGTTGGGCGGTAATCAATAAAAGTCATAGGAGACAAGGATAAAATATTAAATGTAATTTATTAAATGCCTAAAAATGCTAATATGTGGTTGTCATAGAGAGAGAGAGAGAGAGAGAGAGAGAGAGAGAGAGAGAGAGAGACTTGGAGAAGAACAAGACTCCTGCAGTTTGGCAGCATTTCAGGTTTGGACCTAATGAGAAGGGAGAGGTGTTTCAGTATTAGTGATTGGTTTTCAGTTTGTGAATGGTGCTCAGGCCAACAGTTTGGTGACGCCGCCTGAGCCTTATGTCATCATTTTTAATTAGTCACACTAACACCCTATTACCGTGAGATAGCGAGCAGATTTAACGGTATCAAAACTTGGATACTGCCCAACTCTAGTCCCTAGTTACTGATGCCTGTGCTTCCTCCTTCCCTTTAGATCTCAGTGAGACAGCCATCACAGTTTTTTCAGTGCTGGGTCTCTTCTCCTCCCAGGCCACCGCCTCCCTCTGCATCCTCTTCACTGCAGAGATCATGCCCACCGTCATCAGGTAACACTAACACCGCAACGCTGATTTAAGAGTTAAAGCAGACTTTTCTGAATTCAGTTTTTGAAAATGTATTAAGATGTGGAATATTAGTTTCTTTGGAAAAGAGCCTGCTCAGCCCATTAGTGCTGCCAAAATGACTCAGGACATTAAAAATGCAGAAAATTGTGAGGAAGGAGAGAGGAAAAGTCCATTAATATGTATTAGTTATGACTAACAATCCTGATTAACTGGTATCTCTCTTAAAGTGACATAACAGCTTAGTTTCTCTTCTTTTAAAATTTTTGGAAAAGCTTCTTCACTTTCTTTTTAAGAGTTAGATGAGAAGATTAAACCACTCACAGATCGTCTGGAAACAGGGTCACACAACTAACTCAACTTTTACACTTTGGTTCTGCATGGACTTTACCAACAAGATATACCTTGGCTGGTAGAAACTTTAGAGATGTGACTAGCTTTTTGAAATGTAACAGACATGAAACATGAAAGTGGTACACATTTTCTCCTAATTAAATAATAAATTACGGCAATTATCAAAATGTTGAACTTCACAATTTCATACAGAGACAACAGAGCAACAATAGGCCTGTTTTACTCTTTTTATACAAAATTTATCAGACAATTTAATAAAAATCTTTGCAAATGCTATTTTACTTCTAATAAAACAATAAATAAAATTAAAAAAAAAAAAATCTGCACCCAATGGAAGTTCTGTTTTTGAGTATGGCATGACTGAATATGAAAAATGAAATCCTAGCGTATATGTGGAAGATGTGTGTGTGTGTATACGTGTCCAATGTGCAGCTGTGTGTGTCTGCAGGGGCAGTGGTGTGGGTGCGGTGCTGGCCCTGGGCTGCGTGGGCCGCCTCAGCTCCCCGCTCATGGACCTGAGGAACCACTACGGTTACTTCCTTCACCACGTGGTCTACTCCTCTCTGGCCCTGCTGGCCGTGCTGTCCATACTGCTGCTGCCTGAGAGCAAGAGGAAGCCGCTGCCCCAGACGCTGGCCGACGGTGAGCAGTACAGACGCCCCCCACTGGGCAGGAGGAGGAGGGACAATGTGCCGCTGCTAGCCACGCCCAACCCAGAGACCTAAAAGACCCCTGAAAAAGAGGTCGGAATGTGCTTCAACCACCGACTTTACAGCCAGACGATTTACATCCATCGTGCTCGTGCAGAGGAAGAGAAAGAGACGAGGGCTGCACAGATAATTGTGGACGGACGATGAAGGGCGGTGATGAACGTGATTACACCGTCTAAGCTTCCTAACATATCATCCTCTAGTCATTCCAAACGCAGGCGGTGGGGTCGAGCCACTCGTCTTCACCATTCTCTATTTCCTGCCATTCAGTTGTGTGACGCACGATGTTCAGAGACACATGGAGGGCATTCTACATCTTCATCTCCTACTGATTAGACGGCACCCCCCCCCCACACACACACCCACAAACACACCACCACCATGTGACACACCAGCATACCCTGTTGCACGCCGTCGTCCTGTGCGTCTGTCATAGAGATGTTTGCTGCTTACTACCGACACTCCAGACCAGATGTGGGTCAGAGAGTAGTTAATAGTAGTAATTATTCCTAGCATTTGTCTTAACCTGCATAGAAAGTCTTTTGTCGTGTTTGCTGTGTACGACGACACTAGAAGTGCTTGAAGAAGGTGTGCAAAATCAAAGCAAAGTCAGCTTTGTATACCTCTATTCTGTGGCGGACCACAGTTCTCGAACATTTGTTGCAAGACTCAATGGAGTGTGGATGCCTTGTAAATACTCTTAACTTAGTTTCTTTAACTTCTAAGGGCATCTGAGTTTAGCTAAAGCTGACCCTGTGGCTGAAAACTACAGAACAGTATGCATTGCAGAGGACAAGCGCTAAAAAGCACTTTTAAAGATTCTTTTTAAAGACGATGGTGGTTAACATGCCCCAAATCTTCAAAATGTATGGACAGTTTTATTAGCGTCAATAAACTATTATCGGTATTGGAATCAGAGGCAAAAAAAAAGAAAAAGGCCTTGAAACAGAAAGGGGGTCATGTTCAAATAGTTAAATCCACATACTGGATCTGGCCTGGAGCCAGCAATGTGTATGTCTTATTTATGTTGTTATTAAGCAAAATCAGTAAATTATCCAGAGGCCTAGCATTCTTTAAAGTATTAATCTAAATATTGTTTAATTGGGTTGAGATGACTCTCTTATCAAATAACAGTGAAGCTGTAAACTGTTTCTGTATTTCCTCAAAAGCTTATAGTTACTCAATACCTCTCTAGACGACCAGTGGGAGCTGTAAGAGAATAGACGGGTACAAACAAACTGCGGTCAAAGTTTAAATGGTGGCTTGTATAACCAGCACACATATATTTTGTCAGCACTTAAATGTGGTAGTTTTGAAAGAATTTTACCTGAATGTTTCTTGATGCTGGAGAAAGGGCCCGTTGATTATGCTCCAGGAGGTTTGAACGGGAGCTGAAGAGGGCCCCGGAGCGCCAAATTACACCCCCCCCCCGACTCCTCAAACACGCACCATGGATATATTTTCTTCATGGCTTCTTTATTTTGAGCGAGCTGGCTGACGCCACGTTTCATAATGGTTCAGTCATGTGGGAGAATTACCTAAGCATGTCGGTTTTAGTGTACGTTCCCCAGTGTATGTTAATGTGTGCTCTGGTAATTCTTTTTCTTGTCTTTGTTCGTGGGTGCGTGATATTAGGAGGAAGGGGGAGGTGTTTAATTTGGACTCTGATGTTGAGGATTCACTAAAGAAGTTTATAAAAAAAAGAATACTCACTTCTGCTGACAGCTTCTTCCTCTGTCAGCTTTTGGTAGTTTTTATCTCCTCTGTTTGTTGCACTCAACAAGTCCTAACACATACACACTGATAATTATTATCACTACGATTAACTTGGCTCGAATAGTGTTATGTCTGACAACACTGATGATCTGTTCATTGATGAGTGTGATGCAGTTAACCCTATAGCCTGATTTCATGTAAAATAAAACTGGTTAAATTAACAAGACACAGACTATTTTTTTCAAGATTTGTTACATGTGAATCACTGTCTGCAATGATAAATGCGGAGAAGATGATACCACTGAAAATAGGGAGGTAATTACGTTACATATCTTAGCACATAGTGTTCTTTAAATCAATCATTAACCAGAAGTAACATACAGTCTCTATGGACCTAGAGGCCTGACACCTAAACACTATACAATGCATACGATACATTTCTAGCAGAGTTTTTCAAATGCACACAGGAATATCTGCCAGTAGCAGTATTTCCTTCTGATATTTTGTATGTGATGTTGACGTAACGCTGAAGTTGTAGCCCAGTCGAATCTCAGTGTGAACTGCTGCTAAATCTCTCTAATCTGTTTTGGAAATCCCGCTGATGCTACGTATGTGAAAATCTGATCTGCCAGCTGGCCTGGAGCTGAGGCGTATTACCCACCTGTGAATAATTAGTAACAACTGCACATAACTGACACATTCAATGTTTATACTTTTTCATGCCCATACATACAGTACAGTTGCACTTTTTTGTTATTATTATGAGAGGATTAAAAGTGAATGGAGGGAACTTGTTTTAGAAAGCTTTGCTGTAAAGGAAGCACAGAGGGCGTAGTAGTGGCACAGAATGCAAATTGAGAAAAGTCAGAAACTGAGCAAACCCCAGACAACACACAAACATGTTAAGTTTGTTTCAAGTGTGAAATCCTGCAAATGTAATGTCTGGTGCTGTGAGACAGGCCACAGCACAGTGGTAACGATCTCCTCTTCTAACGTTCCACGTGAAGTGAACAAGTCCTTCCGCTTCCTCATCTCCCAGGACCTCAAGTGAGAAGCTGAAGATATCCAACCAGCCGAAGACAATGATTGATATTGAAGATATTAAATAATAATGTGAATACTTGCTACATATACGTAATGCATACTTCCCCTGATCAATATTTTTGCCAACCCTTCACAAAAACCTACAGTGTTCTTCTCTAAAACTGTTATATTGTACAGATTTGTTATAGCATCTTTGTAAACATTTTTATTGTATATTTCTTTCTGTAAATGTTCTTGATGGTTGCAGTACCTTTCTCTATTGTTTATTCCCTTTTCCCATGTTTACCTCGATATCATTATTGCAGCAACATCGTGGGTTTGACTATTAGTGCTTTCACAAAATATTTACACAACGGGATTTCAGATAGAGAATCCTCAGTAATGTGAATATATTGACTAAGTGTGTAAAGGCAAAGCAACAGCAAGAACAGTTTCAGAAAAGTACTGTATTTTACTTAGATACTTTAATGTAGCCTTTAAAACCAGGAAAAGACATATATATATGTATCGATATGGATATAATATTGATATATTGCCGAGCCCTACGCCGAGCACACCAATGCAAATTCCATGCAAGTAAAAAATAACATTGGCAAAAAATCTGTTTCTGGTAGTGTAAAACTAGGACTGTACCTGTATAGACCACAAGAGGGAAACATTACAACTGGGCACAATACTCACCAAAGACTAAACTGGCCACATAAACACATTATAAGTAACTAGAAAAGACAGCCTTATTACTTACATTATTATGAACTGGTGTAATTTCCTCCCCCCCCAGAGGAATATACTGAGGCCGTAATTGATAAATACTTAAATAATAATGAGCCGTAAGGTCCCTGCGCTGTGTGGCAGAGCCTTTCTGTCCCCCTGAGCTGTGAACGTTGGAGTGTAGCAGCAACACACAGAGGCAGACGGGCTTGTTGTGGCTGGAGCTGCACAGCTCAGAGGTGCTGTAGCCCAGCAGGTTTTGAAACATCTGCAAGACATCTTGGAGGTAGCAGCATGCATTGATACAAACGTACCTGTAATCTGCCTTGCTGAGATTATCAGCCCCCTGCTTCCTCAGGGAGGCGTCTCCATATGGAGCCAGTTGGGCCAGCCACTGTAGTTTAGCTTGGGCAGATAAAGGTTTGTTGGACAAAGTCATAATATAATGTGTTGAAAAAAGGATAAAAAACACTAGTGTAGTATGTCAAAAAGTAATAAAATTGCCATAGTATAGTATGTCGAAAAAAGTGATAAAAAAATCATAGTATAGTAAGTCGAAGAAAGTCACTCTATACTATAGTATGTCGAAAAAGTCATAAAGAATCATAGTATAGTATGACAAAAAACATCATTGCACAGTACATAGAAAGAAGGTGATAAAAAGGCATAGTATAGCATGTCAAAAAAGGGAAAAAAGTCATTGTATCGTATATTGAATAAAGTGAAAAAAGTCATAGTACAATATGTCAAAGAAAGGGGGGAAAAAGTCACAGCACAGTATGTTGAAAAAGGGGAAAAAGTCATAAAAAGTCATAGTATAGTATGTTATAAAGGTCATTCTATACTATATTATGTCAGAAAAGTGAATAAAAAAGTCAAAGTATAGTTTGTTAGCAAAGTCATATTATAGTGCGTTACAATGAAAAGTTACAATGTAGTATGTCAATAGTCATAGTATAATATGTCAAAAATAGTGATAAGAAAGTTGTAGTATAGTACCATGGATAAAAGTCATAGGATAGTATGTTGAATAAAGAATAGGATGTTGAAAAAAAGTGATTAAAAATTAAAGGTTTTATGTGGCTGGTTAGCAGAATGGTCACCTAAATGTCTCTTTCATATCTGAACTGTCCCATCCATTAAAGATGTAAATCCCCAGAAAAATAATCTTTAAAAGTCATAATATAGTATGTTGAAAAAAGTGATAATATAGTATGTTAAAAAAGTGATAAAAAGGCATAGTGTAGTATGTCTTTTCACTTTTTTCGATATACAATAGTATGACTTGTTTTCTACGTACTATATAATATAGCTTTTTCATCACTTTTTTCCCCCCAATATACTATACTATGATTTTTTATGACTTTCTTCGACATACTATACTATGACTGTTTTTGACAAACTATACTGTTTATACTATTACTTTTTACATTTTTTTTAAAATACTGTGTTATGACTTGTTTTATATGGTATGTCGAAAAAAGTGTCAAAAGTTATAGAAAGGTATGTTGAAAGAACTTATAACAGAGTCATAGTATAGTATGTCAAAAAAAGTGAGTATAGTATGTTGATAAAAGTGATCAAATCATTGTATAGTATGTCAAAAGTAGTGATAAAAAGTAATTGTGCAGTATGTTGAACAAAGTCTGGAAGAACATGCAAACTCCACTCAAAAAGTCTAAGTAACACAATACACACCCATTATGAGGATAGCGCCTGAAAGAACTACTAAACCTAAAATTGATAACACAAAAACTATAAAATACATCAAAAAGCTGAATTGTGTTCCAATAGCTGTTTGAATGATGTCTGTAGTTTACAGTATGTGGGAGGAAAAGCATTTCAAAATGGAAGAAGCCTATAGAGGATTTGAAGGTTGATAGCTAGAGAGACAGATACTTAATTCATCCCGAAGGAAATTTTAGGAATCTAGTAGCAAGACAACCATAACACAACAAACATATATCACACATACTGTACATACGAATAAAAATCACTCTCAGAAATGCAATGACCATGTTAAGGTAAGGTGCTATTCTCAATTGACTTTCCACTGTAAAAAGAAAAAAAAGTATACATTTTAAAAAGTACATGAGGTAGAAAAAGTTGAATACAGGACAAATGTATATTTGAATGGATTTTTTAGCTAAAGAAGATGGACATTTTATTATTGATCCTTTGGAAATTCATTTTGCACCATACAGCTCATCAGATAGACAGACAGACAAATATCTTTACGTTATAAAATGACAAAGTGCAGTGTCATTAGCACCAGTGGGCTATCAACAGTGAGGTGCAACATCATCAGTGGCATTTTAGTATTATACCAAAGTGATCCCACTCCCCTCATATTCTGATAGACTCTCCTCTCCCTCCTCACACCCGCCTCTATGTTGTTATCTGCATTACTATAATGTTCACCTGCGCTGCTGACTGTTATGTAGGAACAACTATTTATATCTGGTCTTGCACTACTTACTTTGACTGGTATTTTAATTTGCACTGCTGACTGTTTATTTACAGTACCAATTGTTTACATATACAGTGGTCTGCAAAAGTTTGGGCAACCTTGTTAATTTCCATGATTTTCCTTCATAAATCGTTGGTTCTTAGGATAAAAGAAATCAGTGAAATATATCATATAGGAGACAAACACAGTGATATTTGAGAAGTGAAACGAAGTTTATAACATATACAAAAAGTGTGCAATGATTGTTTAAACAAAATTAGGCATGTGCATGAATTTGGGCACCACAATCAAAAAAATAACTCATAATTTAGTAGATCCCCCTTTTGCAGAAATAACAGCTTCTAAACGCTTCCTATAGCTTCCTATGAGAGTCTGGATTCTGGTTGGAGGTATTTTGGACCATTCCTCTCTACAAAACACCTCTAATTCATTCAGGTTTGATGGTTTCCGAGCATGGACAGCTCTCTTTAAGTCACACCACAGATTTTCAATAATATTCAGGTCTGGGGACTGAGATGGCCATTCCAGAACGTTGTATTTGTTCCTCTGCATGAATGCCTCAGTAGATTTTGAGCAGTGTTTAGGGTCATTGTCCTGTTGAAAGATCCAGCCCTGGCGCAGCTTCAGCCTTGTCACTGATTCCTGGACATTGGTCTCCAGAATCTGATGATATTTGGTGGAATCCATGCGTCCCTCAACTTTAACAAGATTCCCAGTCCCTGCACTGGCCACACAGGCCCACAGCAGGATGGAACCACCACCAAATTTTACTGTAGGCAGCAGGTGTTTTTCTAGGAATGCTGTGTTGTTTTTCCTCCATGCATGACGCCCCTTGTTATGTCCAAATTACTCAATTTTAGTTTCATCAGTCCACAGCACCTTATTCCAAAAGGAAGCCGGCTTGTCCAAATGTGCTTTAGCATACCTCAAGCGGCTTTGTTTGTGATGTGGGCGGAGAGAAAAGGCTTCCTCCGCATCACTCTTGCTTACAGCATCTCCTTGTGTAAAGTGCGCGCAATAGTTGTACGATGCACAATGACTCCATCTGCAGCAAGATCATGTTGTATGTCTTTGGTGCTGGCCTGTGGGTTGACTTTGACTGTTCTAACCATTCTTCGCTTCTGTTTATCCGTGATTTTCCTTGGTCTGCCACTTCGAGCCTTAACTTGAACTGTGCCTGTGGTCTTCCATTTCCTGACTATGTTCCTAACTGTCGAAACAGACAACTGATATCTCTTAGACAGCTTTCGGTATCCTTCCCCTAAGTCATGATGGTGAACAATCTTTGTTTTCAGTTCATGTGACAGTTCTTTTGAGACTCCCATGTCGCTACTCTTCAGAGAAGATTCACAGAGGAGGGAAACTTACAATTGCCCCCCCTTAAATACTCTCTCATAATTGGGTTCACCTGTGTATTTAGGTCAAGGGTCACTGAGCTTCCCAAACCAATTTTGAGTTCCAATAATTGGTTCTAAAGATTTTGAAATCAGTAAAATGACAACAGTGGCCAAATTTATGCACATGCCTAATTTTGTTTAAACAATTATTGCACACTTCCTGTATATTGTATAAACTTCGTTTCACTTCTCAAATACCACTGTCTCCTATAGGATATATTTAACTGATTTTTTTTATCCTAAGAACCAACGATTTATGAAGGAAAATCGTAGAAATTAACAGGGTTGCCCAAACTTTTGCTGGCCACTGTACATCTGCAATACTGTACTTTAACTGTAATATGCAAATACTTTCCACTGCACTTTAATTCGGATAGCTTCTGCCCAAACTTTATTAGTACTACCTTTAAATCCATTGTTATACTGCTCATTTTAGTCTAACTTATTATATATATATCTATCTGTAAAACATCTGTTTATAGCAATAGCCACCTGTATATGAATTCATAGAACATATTCACCTGTAAACTCTGTTATAGTAACAACCATCTGTATATTCCGTTCATAGTACATATCTGTAAAAATTCTATTTATAGTAATACCCACCTGTATATTATATTCAGTACATATCCAGCTGTAAATCTTGTTCACAATACTAGTTATCTATACATTATATTCATAGGACAAATCTATTCGTGAAAATTCTGTTCATAATAGGATTCATTTCTATATTTAGTCACTGCTTATCATGTCCTGCACTTATGGAACCATTGTATATCCTGCACTTACTGTTATTGCACTTCTGGTTAGACCTAAACTGCATTTCGTTGCCTTGTACCTGTACCTGTGTAATGACAATAAAGTTGAATCTAATCTATCTAATCTAATTATTATCACACAGAAAGGATCAAAGTATTTTAATTAACTTACTCAGAAGTGTTATGCTGGTGGTATGCAGGCAACTAAAATTCGTAAGGACACACACATGCACGCACGCACGCACGCACGCACGCACGCACGCACGCACGCACGCACGCACAATGCCGCCACCCCTGCATAAGTCAGTGCCCCTCTTAGGTCCCCCAGTCAGAAAAGGCTGGACACACCACTTCTCCACTACTCCACCCCTCCTACATTTTACATTCTAGAGTGTCCGTGCAACAACAGTCTGAGTGAACTGGCTGTTGGTGTCAGGTAGCCCAGTCTGGCCTCGTCTGTGAACACAGCACCACAGCAGGAGAGATGTTGTGGCAAGTGTGAAGCAGCTGAGCATTGGTATGTTCCACCCTGGTAGCAAAACAATGCCCTCAAGGTTAGAGCAGCATATTAATCACTAGGTGTGGACTGTGAAAGTTGGAGTGCAGGGCAAGATGGTACACAGGTCGTCATATTTTCTCCAGTCAAATAAGACCACATTATCACCTTGTGGAGAGACGGAACCCTTTCACCAAATCACTTGACAGCTCTCTTGACCTTTACTTGCGGGATAAATTCAAGACCTGCAGGGCTGAGCTCAGCACCTTATTTGCATCATACCTGCTTGTTAAAATTCAGAAGCCATCGTGAAATATCTTGTGCCATTCAAATGCAGACACTCTTAGTATTACCTACTACATAAGCAAGTAAAGGTTCCACTGTACATATTCAAATCACATTTCAACATTTAATATCTTTACAGCTTATCTGTTAGGATGTAGTTTGTGCAACCTTCATACCCCTCAACTCCATATGTTTCTCCAGACACCTCGTTGTCTTTTTTTCGGAATCCGTGGGGGACAGAAGCCTCTTTTCCAAAGACAACCTTGCAAAGCCCAGCATGAAGCTCCCATCTATCCAACATCACCCTCTCCTTCCAGTTTCAACATGTATTACATGTCAGATTGTCAAATAAATGACTGACTCGTTTTTTTTCTTCTAAATGGTACATGTGATAGACCAATCCGTTTTGAATTGCTAAACCGCGGGTTCCCATGGGCGCGATCCAGATGCCAATTTACTAGGACGGCTGAAGTCATGGCCGCCCTACAATAGTTAGGTTAATTAGGTTTTCGAAAAAGATTGGTTAGGATATGAATAACAGGGAAGGCCAATCAGAGGCAGAGTAGGGTGGGTCATGCCTTTGCCATCCCAGGAAAAGTATATATAGACCAGCACCGAGCTTCAACCATGGCACTGCCAAATGACGTAGTATTTAAGAGGAACAAAGTCCGTGTAGGGTGGACGTTGGGGTGAATGGAAACAAACCCCGAACGTTTGACCTACAGTAGGAGACCGCTGTATGTGTCTCGTGTGAAACTCTCAGTCAAAGTTGACTTACTTTAACTTAAGTTCAGTTCAGTTCATGTTTATTGTCCCCATGGGGAAATTATGTTGCAGTAAAAAATCTTTTCACATGGTATTAAAACATTAACACAGATAAGGCAAGGAGGAAGAGAAAACACAACATATGTACACCGCCACTCATACCATAGACCAAAGTAATATGGAAGGGAGGGGGTAAAGTTCCAGTCCAGCTGGGAGAAAGAGAAATTACAATAAATACACAAAATATATCTATCATCTTCATTATTAAGGAGTTTAATGGCCTGTGGAACAAAGGAGAGCTTGGATCTTTTTTTTTTAAACAAAGGAGCACAGTATTGTCGTCCTGAGGCTAACAGTTCAAATGAGGAGGAAAGAGGGTGCTTCTGGTTGCCCACAATACTATTTGCCTTTCTCAGTATTCTGTTTTTATACAAATTAACATATTTGGGAATGGAACTATGGAATGGAATGGATACTTTAACTTAAGTTACGTATGTAACCTAACCCAAGTAGTAGCCTTGAGTAAAACTAACCCCTTACGCCAAAATACGCCAAAATATTACGACAAAGGTGTACCCAGAGCAATTAAAAGTGCCACCAAGGGGTCCTGGCCAAGCGGGCGTGTGTGACGAGTTGGGAGTGAGAACGTGGCAGACAGACTTATCAGGTGGCTGACACAAAGAATGACAGGAGATCAAGACGATGTCAGAGGCCAACTCTTGATACAACAGCTGAGAATGAGACAGAAGACAGGGAAAGCTGTGTGAAGGCTAATTAGACTACTCAGAGTTCGGGCCTGAGGTGTGGGGCATCAAGTGTTGAAAAGGTCTTGTTGTGCAATGCAGAGATCTTGGAAGAGTAGTTGTCATCTCCAATTATGTCTGAGACACATTTTCACCTTGCAGACAGTTTTACAACTGGCATAGTGAAGAAATAGCAGCTTTGATTCTTGTGTTGACTGTAGAGTGTGTAGTCCTGTCAGCAATGGTATGGTCTCCCGCTTATCACACTGGGATAGGGAAAAAAACACTCTGGGTTTTTTTTTTTTTTTTGTGCAAATTTCATTGAACCAATCACAACTGTCTTGGATGCAGCAACGATGCTCTCGCACAAAAAGGTGAGCGGAGATAGAGGTGCCATATGTCAGCCTTTATACCAGCACATCTGGTTTGCTTGTGAATTCATTTAGCTCACTTCCCGAAACTAAATTCCAAATATTCATAGAAGTTCATCTTGCTAAACACCCTTTTTAAAAGTAAAAGTTCCTAGCATACAGAATGGCCCTTTTTAGAATATGATCTCACTGAATTATAATTATTGATGCATTAATTTGTAAGCATTGCAAATGTTACAGCTGGTAAAGGTGGGGCTGGTTTATTTATTTTTATATGTTCAGTTTGCTAGCTCAATTCATAATAATACATCATAATTCCTGAGTTTATTTATATTGTATTGTATATTAATAATGCAAATCTGCAAATTACATAACTTATAACTGATGTAATAAAAAATGTAGTGGACTAAAGAGTACAATATTGGCTTCTAAAATGTAATGTGCTGGCTGTATAAAGTAGCATGAAAGCAATAAAGTACAAGTACCTTAAAATTGTACTTGAGGTAAGTATTGAGTAAATGTAGGTACTTACATCCCACCACTGTCCACTGCACATGATGTTATCTTACATTGTCAAAAGAGGACAGCATTAAGTTTAGACAAGTGTCTCGGTTATGGAACAAAACCCAAATTAAGAGCAGCAAAAACCCAAGACAGCTGAGTTTAGGTTTGTTGCCAGGGATACGTTTGTTTCCCTTTTGAAGCATGATGAAGATAACCTTCTGTTGCTTTTGTTGATTAGTGCAAAGGTCTTGAAGGAGCTCAACAATTTGCCAAGAACTCCCAAATTATCACCTAAAAGATATCTGTACACTTTCCTTGTGAAGGGTAACTTTACCTCGTACAGTATGACACTCGATGAAACCCAATTGACCTTTGCTCACAAATACTGTTAGCTTGCCTTCAATATTTGAATCACATGAAAAGAAAATTGTTCTCGAATTGAATACGAACACATGCACACTGGCAAAGTCACAGCTGAGAAGGACAAACAACAGTGCATTCACTTGAGCTCAGAACAAATCCCTTAACAATTTCACAGAGTTATCTTTGTCCTCAAGGGTGAATAGAAGAAAACAAAGCCAGACAAGAAGGAGTGGGGAGTTTCAGTATTATGTAGCACTTAGTGCCAATGTAGTGTATGTTGACCTGCTTGCTGAACAACAGCTGCAACTGTTATTTTGTTGACGCTGAACTTTTAACATTATATCTCTCTAAGGCATGGACAAAAGAAACAAAAACACAAATGTTCTCAAACTTTATTGATTCAGAGGCTATATATATATATATATATATATATATATATATATATATATACCACAGGACGGAACGGAGGAACACACAGGAAAGAGGAAACAGGGAAAGCACTTACAGCAGCTGATCAGCAAACATCTCTTTTCTTTTGGTCAAATAGTGTTTGAATAGACAGAATGTATCTATTTAAGATGCAATGGTGTTTTATAATAGCACTTTCATATTTGGGTTGCTCTGGTTGTGTGTGAGTGAGACAGCGCCACTGAGAGTGAGGTCTTAGTTTGACATAACGTGTCATTGGGCCTTTGTAATCCGTCTCAGTGTGCCAAAGACATTTCTCAGGCCTTGTAAATGTCATGTGGTTATCTCTGAGCTCATGGACAAAAGCAAAGAAACAATGTGCCATCAACACCTCTCAGTCCACTCAGGTTTGTTTTCAAGACAACGAGTTGGAAACCTTTTAATATACGGTCTGTAAATAGGAGAGTATGATATATTGTAATATATGATACGTAATATCAGGGATTACGTTTTGTAGTTTGGGGACTTTTTAGAGACAGACTTGAAAAAATAATGGTTAAAATCAATGTGGTAGATGCTGAGATATCCTCACTTGTTGTACTTAGCTTGAGTCAAACTGCTACCTTTCTCATAGTGTAACTCAATGGCGTCTTTCCTGAAATGAAAGAGAAATTTTTGGAAATACACTAATTTATTTACACACTTTATTCCGGGTAGTTACATGATAAGATTGGTACCACTATCATGACTGCACGTTAAAAAGACAACAGAAAGTGGCCAGTTAGCTTAGCTTAGCATAAAGACTGGAATCAAGGGGAACCAGCTAGCCTGGCTCTGTCCAAAAGGTAACAGAATCCACCTACCAGCACCTCTGTACTATCTCAATTCTCAACAAAATAGCTCAACTAACATGTTGTATCTCAATCATACAAGCTGTTTTGACTTGTTTCTAGTCTTCATGCTAAGCTAGGCTTATTAGTCATATGTAAAACAACAATTGTTTCACTCCATTGTTATTATTGCACACACATGCTCAGTATCTATACTTGCACTAATGTAAATGTGCTGTATTTATATAGCGCTTTTCCAGTCTTAACAACTGCTCAAAGCGCTTTTACATCTACAGGAAACATTCACCATTCACACACATTCATACACTGTGGCCGGGGCCGCCGTACAAGGTGCCACCTGCTCATCAGATAAACATTCACACTCCGATGTGCAGCACCAGGGGCAACTCGGGGTTCAGTGTCTTGCCCATGGACACTTCAACAATGACTGCAGGGGCAGGGATCGAACCACCAACCTTGCGATTGGCAGGCAACCGCTCTACCACTGAGCCACAGCCGCCCCTAACATCTCTAATGGAGAGATGTTAGAGTGATGCCCATGGAAAGGCGCCTTAAAAAGTTGGGACCCTCGGTTCCCAACCCAACTCCCTAATGCCAGGTTCGACTGCCACCCCAATGTAGTATGCACAGCGTTTTTTTTAGTATGCACGCAGGTTTTGATTGTGTGTAGACCTCATAACCAGCAAACAGGTCTAATGTAACATATTAGTGGAGTGCACCTTTAACCAATACACCTATGACCCAGAATATGTCTGTTAACTATAACCACTACCCTAGACAGATAAGGATCTGTCAAAGAAACAATTTGAACAATAGCCAGAGCCCTTGCTGCATATAGATAGGCTCATGAAGCTTCATCATAAGTGTTGACAGCGGAAGAACACTAGCAACTGCGAAAGAAAGCCTCAACGCTGCCCCTTGATGTCCTGAGGACTGGTACCCTGGATGCAGACGACTACGATAACTGTCAAGTCGAATGTGTGAAGTTGATGAAGTTCAAGGGCTTGTGTGCTTCTTGAAGAGGTCTTCAGGTGGTCCATTCAATAAACACCTGCTTTAAGGAGCTCTTCTGTTAATGTGACAGTTATTGAACGCATTGGCCTGTTCTGATTGATAATGAAGGTGATAAGTGTTCTGTAAGGCCCATAGGATTATGTATGTACTACAGTATGGGTGCTAAAACCTTTGCAAGCAGGCAGCTGTCATACCCGATCTGTTACACTGGATGGAGGAGGGTCAACTGAGGTCCACTGGGAGGCAAACATGGATCAGGGTCAAGCAATCCAAGTCAGAAATTCAATCAAGTCACAAGTTTATCTTTGTCCTCCAGGACAATAGAAGACAGACAGGGCCTGTATTTGTACTGACAGATGCACATGTGCAGTGGTTCTAGGTTAAAAATAAATGACGCTCAGACTTCTTTGTGAATGATATTACCACAAAAACACATTTTCTTTCTTGGGGAACAGACAGGACTAGATAAACATAAACAATTCTGGCAATTACAGTGTTGGAAAGTTCTTTAATATAATAAAAAAAGATCAACTTACATGCATGAAACATCTAAAATAACAATAGATGCTGATCTAAAACCAGCCCATGAGTTTTAATTCGCTGACCAATTGTTAGATGAGAGTTACTGACCACACCTTGAGATCCAAATATAGATCACCCTTTCCTTTAATTAGCTTCCTTTGTTTTTTCCTCCTACCTTATAGGGTGTCTGGGTTTCATAGTTCTGCCTCCTGGATGAATATAAAGAGGGGTTCAGAAAGAGGAGTAAGAACAGGAACAAAGCAACTGCAGTAAGTATACCTACATTTCCCACCCGACTCAACTATCAAAACATATTGTAAATGTAATCTTACTTTTGTGTTATTTCTTTTTAGAGACACACCACACCAAATATACCAATTGGTAGAGGAAAAGTAAAAAGGTAAATAGTTCCATGCTGTTTATCTGCTGGTAGTTTCTGAGACCATGGCTTAAAAAGACATATGATGTTATACCTGCATTGTAAATGTTTGTTATCATAGTTTGTAGGTATCTACCGTCTTTTAGGTTCTGTTGGGTTTTGTACTTACTGGATAACTTAATCACAATAATGTCTGTGATGTCCTGCACAATTTCCATAGAAATGCATTCAAACATAAACCTACAACAAATCACCCTACACGGTTCACACATGCTTGTTCAGGGACCACGTGATCAAACCGTGTTCTTTATTCACAGCTTTCAAAATGGGAGACGCTCTCATGGCGGAGTTTGGGTTGGCTGCTTCTTTTCTAAGAAAGTCAGATAAGGAGCGTCTGGAGGCCCAGACTCGAGCCTTTGATATAAAGAGGGAGTGTTTTGTGCCTGACCCTGAGGTGGAGTATGTTAAAGCCGTAGTCACCACCAGAGATGGAACCAAAGTCACTGTTGAAACTGAGTTTGGAAAAGTAAGTATGTCAGATATTTACAGTGACTAATTGTCATTGTAGGAGGGACATTGGTCTTGACACTGTGAACTGACACATTTACAGCAATTTCAATTAAGATATTCCCTGGGGTAAATCATTTCAGACTGTAACCCATAAGGAGGAAGATGTCCACCCTCAGAACCCGCCTAAGTTCGATAAAATTGAGGACATGGCGATGTTCACCTTCCTCCATGAACCCGCTGTGTTGTTTAACCTCAAAGAACGTTATGCAGCATGGATGATCTACGTGAGTAATGACTACAAATCCACCAATCTTTCAACTGTATGAAATCTTTACTCCAAAATGACTTCTTTTTTATGTCATTGTCCAAAGACCTACTCAGGGCTGTTTTGTGTGACTGTCAACCCCTACAAGCGCCTGCCAGTGTACGAGCAGGAGGTGGTCAACGCCTACAGAGGAAAAAAGAGGAGTGAAGCTCCTCCTCACATCTACTCCATCTCTGACAATGCATACCAGTACATGCTGTCAGGTATATTCAGCTCTTTGAATATGTCTCTGGTGCAGCACCATTCAATCTCTTATACCTCCCAACATTTAAACATAACAGAAACATTGTCTTAAATCTTGCAGACAGAGAAAACCAATCTGTCCTTATCACGTAAGTAATTCATGAAAGTAAAATCTTGTTCCAAATAAAGAACAGAGTTTATTTTTTATGTTCATGGCGTGTTCAGTTCACCTGTTTTTGCATTGGCAGTGGAGAATCTGGTGCAGGAAAGACTGTGAACACCAAGAGAGTTATCCAGTACTTTGCCAGCATTGCAGCTGTTTCTGGCAAGAAGGATGCTGCTCAGGAGAAAAAGGTTGGTCTGATTGTACTTATTATAATAAGCATTATAAATTAAGTTTCACAGCCTAAAGTTTGCATCTTTTAAATCCGCAGGGAACCCTGGAGGATCAAATCATCCAGGCCAACCCTGCTCTGGAGGCCTTTGGAAACGCCAAAACTATCAGAAATGACAACTCATCCAGATTTGTGAGTTTCCTTACTACTAATTTTATTAAAGAGGCAATTATTTTAATATTGTGCCCAACAGTGCCCCAAACCAAATTTCTTATTTTCCTGTTCTTGCTTCTCCCAGGGCAAATTCATTCGAATCCACTTTGGTACCACTGGAAAGTTGGCTTCTGCTGACATTGAGACATGTAAGCAGAGTGTGACATGAATATCTCCATTGTGCAGTACAATACCCCAACGATTTTTCAATTCAATTTTATTTAATTTATAGTGTCAATTCATGGCAGAAATTATCTCAGGACACTTTACATTAAGACCATACTCTAGAATGTAAACTGTAACGTATCATCCCCCTGTAATTTTTTTGTCAGATCTGCTGGAGAAATCCCGTGTCACTTTTCAGCTCAAGGCTGAAAGGGACTACCACATCTTCTACCAGATTCTGTCCCAAAAGAAACCAGAACTGCTGGGTAAGTGCTCGAAGAAACCGAATACATTTGACCCCACAGCAACGCCACATGCACAAACACTGACACTTTTGTCTTTGACAGATATGCTGCTAATCACCAACAACCCCTATGACTACTCCTTCATCTCCCAAGGAGTGACAACTGTAGAATCCATTGATGATTCAGACGAGCTGATTGCTACTGATGTAAGTGTAATATAGTGCTGATTAAAAACTCCACACAAAGAGGTTTAAATCTAACTTAAATGTCATTGTTTAAGGATGCTTTTGATGTCCTTGGCTTCACACAAGAGGAGAAAAATGGCATCTACAAGCTGACTGGTGCAATCATGCATTATGGAAACATGAAGTTCAAACAGAAACAGAGGGAAGAGCAGGCCGAGGCTGACGGCACCGAGGGTAAAGGATCCTCAGGATATTGAAGAACTGTTTACTTTTATTCTCTTAAAATGAGTATAAATCCCACCAATGCATGCCTTTTTGACACAAAACAATGTAGTAAATGCTTCTTCTACACAAAATCCATTACAGACACAGACAAAGTGGCATATCTGATGGGCTTGAACTCTGCTGACCTCATCAAGGGCTTGTGTCACCCAAGAGTGAAAGTAGGCAACGAGTGGGTCACCAAAGGGCAAAGTGTGCAGCAAGTAAGTGCAGTAAATGCAGACACTGCAATGAAATCCATCACGGGTTAAGAATAAAGTGAGTTTAACTTTGAACGTAATTGTTTTTGTTACAATCACCTAGGTTAACTACTCTATTGGTGCACTGGCCAAGTCAGTGTATGAGAAAATGTTCTTGTGGATGGTAATAAGAATCAACCAATCTCTTGAAACCAAGCAACCTCGCCAGTACTTCATTGGTGTGCTGGACATTGCTGGATTTGAGATTTTTGATGTGAGTATAAAAGGTTTTTCGGACATGTGAGAATTAGACTTTCAACTTTCTCTAACTTCTCTCAATGAATGCTCTTCCTAGTTCAACACCTTTGAGCAACTGTGCATCAACTATACTAATGAGAAGCTGCAGCAGTTCTTCAACCACCACATGTTTGTCCTGGAACAAGAAGAGTACAAGAAAGAGGGCATTGTGTGGGTGTTCATTGACTTTGGTATGGACTTGGCAGCCTGCATTGAACTCATTGAGAAGGTTGGTGTAGACTCTAATTGGATTTTAGAATTGTAATAAATGTAAGCAATTCTTTCTGACAGTCAATCAATGTCATCCTTCAGCCCATGGGCATCATGTCCATCCTTGAAGAGGAGTGCATGTTTCCAAAAGCCAGTGACGCAACATTTACAGCCAAACTGTATGACAATCATCTGGGGAAAAGTCCCAACTTCCAGAAGCCCCGGGTAGTAAAGGGAAAACCAGAGGCTCATTTCTCCCTGGTTCACTATGCTGGTATTGTTGATTATAATATCGGTAACTGGCTGGTGAAGAACAAGGACCCACTGAATGAGACCGTGGTTGGACTGTTTCAGAAGTCCAACCTGAAGTTACTGAGTGTTCTGTTTGCAGGATATTCTGCTGCAGATTCAGGTAAGGGGCCTTGAACAAAACAATTGCTTATTTTTGAAATATCCAGAATATCAATGACGATTAACATAACACGCATATATGTACATCTTCCATACAACCCAAGATGCGGCAGCCAAAGGAAAGGGAGCAAAGAAGAAAGGATCTTCCTTCCAGACTGTGTCTGCACTGCACAGGGTAAAACAAGTCTAAGGTTTGGTGTATGTCCTAAATTTGGTGTATGAAAACTGTGAACATTTATTGTTTTCATTTACAGGAGAACTTAAACAAACTGATGACCAATCTCAAGTCAACTCACCCCCACTTTGTACGGTGCATCATCCCAAATGAGACCAAGACTCCTGGGTCGATGGAGAATCCTCTGGTCATGCACCAGCTACGTTGTAACGGTGTGCTGGAAGGCATCAGGATCTGCAGGAAGGGATTCCCCAACAGGATCCAGTATGGAGACTTCAAACAAAGGCAAGAAAAAATCCCTTTATTGTGTGCTTAAAAATTGTGTTGCTCTATCACACCTCTTGCAATGCCATTGGACTCAACATCAGTGTCTAGGCAACCAAGCTGGGACGGATCAGTTCCTAACTTTGTGTGTGTAGTCCAGAGGTCTTGATCCACAGGCATCTAGTTGCTTTTTCTTTGGCATCAGTGATGTTACCAATAGCTCTGTCTGTGCCCATCAAGGTTGCCTGGTACTACAAGCTTCTTGGCCAAGGACCAAAGGCAGTGTTGTAGTCAAGACCACCTAAACTGAGAGCAAGTCATCACCAAGACCAAGGCATGGCGAGACCAAGTCAAGACCAAGACCAGACTTGTGTTAAACAGCCAGTGCTTCTCCTGTCTCCCGCATTCACTTTCTTGGGAGTGTGTGTAAAGAGGGCAGAGGGGTGTGTTTGTAAAGGGGGAAGAGGGGTGTGGGGGTGTGGGGGGTAATGTGCAAAGTCATTCAAGAATTGTAATAACGTCATGATTGTATTGTTTCAGATATCGCATCCTGAACCCTAATGCTATCCCTGAAGGACAGTTCATTGACAATAAGAAAGGAGCAGAAAAACTTTTGGGCTCTTTGGATATTGACCATGATCATTATAAACTGGGACACACAAAGGTCGGTATAGTTTACAAAGAGGAGGGTTCAATGTTGGTTTAATATCAGTGCCGTGGAGAGGTTACGGAAAACGTTCTTTCAATTTCAGGTGTTCTTCAAAGCTGGTCTGCTTGGTCTTCTTGAGGAGATGAGAGATGATCGTCTCTCTCTCATCATTACAGGAATTCAAGCGAGAGCCAGAGGAATGCTCGCCAGGCTTGAGTTCCAGAAAATAGTTGAACGAAGGTTGTTGCTTTACCTTTAACATTTAAGCTAAAAACAAAAGACAAAGTACAGAAACATTGATTCAAGCTTACTGATGTTGTCTACAGGGATTCCTTACTGGTGATCCAGTGGAATGTGCGAGCCTTCATGTGTGTCAAGAATTGGCCCTGGATGATGTTGTACTTCAAGATCAAACCTTTGTTGAAATCAGCCGAGACTGAGAAGGAGATGGCAAACATGAAGGAGGAGTTTATTAAGCTCAAAGAGGCTTATGCTAAATCTGAGGCCCGCAGGAAAGAGCTTGAGGAAAAAATGGTCACCCTTCTCCAAGAGAAGAACGACCTGCAGCTCCAAGTTCAATCTGTAAGATCAGTCATTCCGTTAACCTAAAAGGAGTAGCATTGTACTTATGGAAATGTGATAGTAATGACAATTGTAAAATGTACTGTCTGCAGGAACAAGACAATCTGTCAGATGCCGAGGAGCGCTGTGAGGGTCTGATCAAAAGTAAGATCCAGTTTGAGGCTAAAACCAAAGAGCTGACAGAGAGACTAGAAGATGAAGAGGAGATGAATGCAGAGCTGACATCCAAGAAGA
The DNA here is from genome assembly GCF_013103735.1 of Etheostoma cragini. Classification (NCBI taxonomy): domain Eukaryota; kingdom Metazoa; phylum Chordata; class Actinopteri; order Perciformes; family Percidae; genus Etheostoma; species Etheostoma cragini. The sequence goes on along the minus strand of NC_048428.1, from coordinate 8,447,108 downwards.
GAAAGCTGGAGGATGAGTGTTCAGAACTCAAGAAGGACATTGATGATCTGGAGCTGACTCTGGCCAAAGTGGAAAAGGAAAAGCATGCCACAGAGAACAAGGTAATGAAAAAGCTATAATTGTAGGTTGCAGTTCTAAATCCACTGAGAATTATCGCCTGACCACCGTTCTTCTCATTTCCTAAGAACATTTTAGCGTATTTTAGCTCATTGTTTGGGTTTTACAGCCCACAAATTTACTGTTTTGATTACTTCACCAACTAGCTGGTAAAATGAATAGAGCATTAAGCATATAAAGAAAAAGAACCTAAAGCAGAGTAAATAATGGACTTACATTTGACAGGTAGCCATCACAACGGCTCTAAATTTGGCTATTTGTCTGCCTGATGCATAAATAGGCAACAGTATGCTACAAAACTTGCTATCAACTTGAAGGTTTCCAATATGTCAATGTTGTTTTCACAAGTGACCAAGAAATAAGTTATTGCAGGTTTAAAGAGTGTTTCCAAGAATTCAATGAGAAGAATGTTGCTGTTCTGACTTAACACCAATTGTTTTCTAAGGTTAAAAACATGACTGAAGAGATGGCAGCTTTGGATGAAATTATTGCTAAGTTGACCAAAGAGAAGAAAGCTCTTCAGGAGGCTCACCAGCAGACGCTTGATGACCTGCAGAGTGAAGAGGACAAAGTCAACTGTCTGACCAAGGCCAAAGTCAAGCTTGAGCAGCAAGTCGATGATGTAAGTAAAATGATGTTTTGGACTAAATCTCAAGTTCTGGGGATACAATGTAGAGAATTATAGAGAACTGTTTGGAATTTTTTGTCTGTTAGCTTGAAGGGTCATTGGAACAAGAGAAGAAAGTGCGGATGGATCTGGAAAGAGCCAAGAGGAAATTGGAAGGGGACTTAAAGTTAACCCAAGAAAGTTTGATGGATCTGGAGAATGACAAGCAGCAGCTGGATGAAAAGCTCAAAAAGTAAAACTAAACTTTTACAACCACAAACGCGATGTCCATTGTTCAACAACTGATTACTAATGCAAACCATTTTGTCATTAAATGTAGGAAAGACTTTGAAATTAGCCAGCAGCTAAGTAAGCTTGAGGATGAACAGGCCATTGGTGCTCAACTTCTGAAGAAACTGAAGGAATTGCAGGTATTGCACAAACAGGTTTCATCTTTAGCATTATCTTAATTTTCTACATTCCGACCTAAACTTTGTAATCATCCGATACATTTCTTTCAAGGCTCGCATTGAAGAACTGGAGGAAGAACTGGAGGCAGAGCGAGCTGCCAGAGCTAAGGTGGAGAAACAGAGGGCTGATTTATCCAGAGAGCTGGAAGAGATCAGTGAGAGGCTGGAAGAGGCCGGAGGAGCCACCTCTGCCCAGATTGAGATGAACAAGAAGAGGGAGGCCGAGTTTCAGAAGATGCGCAGAGACCTTGAAGAGGCCACTCTACAGCATGAAGCCACTGCTGCTGCACTTCGAAAGAAAAGCGCAGACAGCGTGGCTGACCTCGGAGAGCAGATTGACAACTTGCAAAGAGTCAAACAGAAGCTGGAGAAAGAAAAGAGTGAGCTCAGACTGGAGCTAGATGACGTGGTGTCCAACATGGAGCATATTGCCAAAGCTAAAGTAAGACAAAAAAAAAAAAGTCTTCATCAAATGCATCTTTACATATTTTGGGAAATGAGTTGAGAGTATGAGAAGATTGCTGCCACCGTCATGTCTGTGCAGTTTCAAGCTACTGCCAGGAGCTTGTTAACTCGCCTTGACATTGAGACAAGATTGTTTTATCTATGGGAAGTGGCAAGCTAGCTGTTTCCCACTATTGGCAATTTTTTTGCTAAGCTATACTCAGAAAACTTCTGGCTGACTTAGCTCCACGTTTACCATTCAGACAATAAAAGGAACAGTTTGACATTTTGGGGAAGTAACATTAGGTTTGTTTGCTTACTTGCAGAGAGTTAGATTCGCTTAGACAAAGTGGTAATGATCTTCTTATTTAAGTAGGCTAGAGTATGTGAAATGTCAAACTGTGTTGACATAATATGCAGAAAATAATGCTTTGTTCATGTAGACTACATTCTTTGATTTACATTGAAATATGATTCTTTTAACTCAGATCAACTCTGAGAAAATGTGTCGCACTCTGGAGGATCAAATGAGCGAATACAAGATGAAATCGGAGGAAGGCCAGCGTATCATTAATGACTTCTCGATGCAAAAAGCAAAGCTTCAGACAGAAAATGGTAATCGGTTTAAAACTCACATTTAAATGCTGTTTTCACACTTCTTGCAACCCAACCCAGAAGATCCGAGCATGCAAGCCAAAGTGTCACAATAACATCATGTGCAGCTTGATATTAGGGCTTACAAACCTTTATTTTACAGGTGAGTTTGCCAGGCAGATGGACGAGAAGAGCTCCTTGATCTCTCAGCTGACTAGAGGGAAACAGTCCTACACTCAGCAGATTGAAGACCTCAAGAGACAATTGGAGGAAGAAGTCAAGGTAGCTCTTTAAGAAGTACTGCTTTTAAAACACAGAGCCCGATGTCTACTGGCAACAGGACTTGACCTCATGTTTTGTTACCAAAGGCCAAGAATGCACTCGCCCATGCAGTGCAGTCTTCCCGACATGACTGTGATCTGCTGAGGGAGCAGTTTGAGGAGGAGCAGGAGGCCAAATCTGAGCTCCAGCGCGGCATGTCCAAGGCAAACGCCGAGGTGGCTCAGTGGAGAACCAAGTACGAAACTGATGCCATCCAGAGAACAGAGGAGCTGGAAGAAGCAAAGTAAGCTTTCAGTAGATCCATCTTGACAGTTCTTAAAACTGACCCTGATATTCCCATTTGTAACTAAGTACATTTTTCCAAAGTACAGTACTTAAGTACACATTTAAGTTACTTGTACTTTACTTGAGTCTTTTCTTTTCATGCCATTTTCTACTTCTACTCCGCTACATTTCAGAAAAAAACAGATTGTACTCTTTACACCACTACATTAATTTGACAGCTTTAGTTACTAGTTACTTTAAAAATTAAACCACCCAACATAATATAGGTCTACAAGTACAGCTAAAAAAACTAAACACTTATTGTAGTTAATTGACAGAACTGTTTTGATCGTTTACGGTTTCTAAAATGTGAGTTTTCTTACTTTTAATACTTTGAATACCTTTTCCTGATGATACTAATGAACTTTTACTTAGGAAGCATTTTCAATGCAGGACCTTTACTTGTAACAGTGGATTCTTTTACAGTATGGTACTAATACTTTAATCAATGTTCATCTGTGAGGTAATGATTTGATACTTTCATCTTTGCTCATAGGAAAAAGCTTGCTCAACGCTTACAGGACGCAGAAGAAGCTGTCGAAGCTGCTAATGCTAAAGGGTCCTCCCTGGAGAAAACCAAACACAGGCTTCAGGGTGAGATCGAAGATCTCATGGTGGATGTGGAGAGATCTAATGCTGCTGCTGCAGTTCTGGACAAGAAGCAAAGAAACTTTGATAAGGTAAGAAGGTGTGAAATGACAGGGACTCATTCCAGCTGAGCATATTCTAGTACAGAAATAATTTCTGAATGTACAATTCAGGTCCTTGCTGAGTGGAAGCAGAAGTACGAGGAGTCTCAGAGTGAGCTGGAAAGTTCCCAGAAAGAAGCTCGTTCTCTCAGTACTGAGATCTTCAAACTGAAGAACTCTTATGAAGAATCTCTGGATCATCTGGAGACCCTGAAAAGAGAAAATAAGAATCTCCAAGGTAGGGAGATATAATTAAAACATTTGAAGTGTTCTTCAACTACACTGAATACAGTGGGGGAGGTTGGGACAGTAGTAAAATAAATGAATATGCACAAAACAGGGGAAATCTCTGACCTGACTGAACAACTTGGTGAGGGAGGAAAGAGCATCCACGAGCTGGAGAAGATCCGTAAACAGCTGGAGCAGGAGAAGGCGGAGATACAATCTGCTCTGGAGGAAGCTGAGGTGAAGAAACATTAAATATTGTCACATGTACATGCCATTTCTTACCATAGATCAATTTGCTGGATGTACCTTTCTGATGATTTGAAAGATCTACACACATTGGTTATTTCTGACAGGCTTCCCTCGAACATGAGGAGAGTAAAATCCTCCGAGCTCAGCTGGAGTTCAATCAGGTGAAGGGGGAAATTGAGCGGAAGCTGGCTGAGAAGGACGAGGAGATGGAACAGGCCAAGCGCAACTATCAGAAAATGCTGGACATCCTGCAGAGCTCCCTGGAGTCTGAGACTCGCAGCAGAAACGAGGCTCTCAGGGTGAAAAAGAAGATGGAGGGAGACCTGAATGAGATGGAGATCCAGCTGAGCCTGGCCAACAGGCAGGCTGCAGAGGCTCAGAAGCAGCTCAAGGGAATCCATTCTCACCTCAAGGTACCATAAAGACTATACACATTTTCTTTTTACTTTGAATTATTCAGAACAGAAAAATACTTTGCACAAAACGTGCGAAAAGTGCGTTTGAGGGGCACGAGTAGGCCAAAAGTTGCAACGATACACTCAAAACGTGTTTCTGAAAACATTTTAAGTGAGAAATAGGCCGTGCAGCTGCTGAATCTGTCTTCATTTCAAATCGACAAAGGTCAGTTTAAAAGAATTTCGTCAGATTTTGAGAGATTCTAGTCACGCTCATCCTGCTCGTCATTTCCGGCTTATTACTCCACCAATCAGATTGGTCATTTGAGTTCGACTGCCGGCAGTGCCCTCCTTGCGACAGAGCATGTCAGGTCGGCCAAAATGAAGGCCGACGGCACGGAACACACCAAACAGACTTGAGTCACCAACCTCGCCAGACTGTCTGACGGATGATTATCGGGTTGGTGTGTCATGGTCTTAAGGGGACATGAGGTTACTTTTTGTTTTTCTGGTGCCTGCGAGATACTATCTGATGTGCACACTATCCTTTCTGGTGCGCATGAGAAACTTCCTTGTGTGTACGCAAAATTATTTCATACTCACAAGAAACCAATCTAAGACTAGCAAAAATGATGCTAACAAAGTACTGCTAACGTAATGTGATTAAAGTTAATATTTCAAAGTCACAGCATGAAATTGATTGACAGTTGCTTTATCATCTTTAAGTTTGCTGATGACACTTTCAGGTACATTTTTTTGCGTTTTCGGGAAGATGAATACCTCCTCCATTGCAGCCATTCTGACTGCTACTCAGATTGGTTTCCCGTGTGCACCGGAAAGTATCTTGTGCACACCAGAAAAAGAAAATCCCATGTTCCTTACGGGGCTCTCCAGCAGAGTCTAACTTGCAAAAATAAATGTAATAGCTGCCGATGTTTTGGTATTTGACCTTATCAGACCAATGGTGTTACTGTGATACTGAGAATCAATCTTTTTATGCCACTGAATAAGAAAAGAAATAAGGCCCACTTACAAAACATTCATTCTCATTACCATGATTATGAAAAGAGATTAAGGTAAAATACAACACTCTCTATAGCAAGAATAATCATACCAGATAGTGTAACACCATTTGCCTGATGGTCTAGTACTGAAACCCCATCAGCTATTACATTTATTTTTGCAATTAACACAGTATGTGTTCGTTTTGATTATTGAAATCAATTTTTTTCAAAAATCTGTCTGATAAGGACGCGCAGCTGCAGCTGGATGAGGCTCTCCGTGCCAATGAAGATCTGAAGGAGAACATTGCTATTGTGGAGAGACGTAACAACCTGCTGCAGGCGGAGCTCGATGAGCTGAGGTCTGCGCTGGAGCAGACCGAGAGAGGCCGGAAACTGGCCGAGCAGGAGCTGCTGGATGTCAGTGAGAGAGTTCAGCTGCTCCACTCTCAGGTATGTCAAATCATAATTTTTTGTATTTGTTATTATTGTTTCATTAATGAATTATTTGTCTTGGTAAAGAGCTCCTCTTATAGCTATTTTTTTAGTGTTGTATTTGTACTCTTGGGGTCTACTAGAATAGATATACTAGAATAGTATATCTATTCTAGTATAATAGTATAATAGTATTCTAGTATAATAGTTTACATGTTTTGATGTTCAAAAAACACATTATGTTTCTCATACTGCCATTGCTGCAGCTCCTCCACTCTGTTAGAGTTGCAGCAATGGCCCAGTCTGCTCTGATTGGTCAGCTGGCCCACACTGTTGTGATTGGTTAACCAAAGCAACAAAAACAAGGTGTTTGCTGAGGCAGCACCTATGGGCAGCACATATCTAAAGCCTCACCCGAATGTGGGTGAGGCTTTTCAGGCAGTTGAGAAAAAGTGCTGTCTGAGAGAGAAAAAGCTCTATTCATGCAAAATAAATCAAAACATTTAAAAAATATATATAACACATTTTTAAGATGGGAAGAATAAAAACGCATAATAGGGGCTCTTTAATGTTTGTTTTGTGAAAGGTGGGCAGATATATAGGGTTAATCTTTGTTCTCCTTTTCACTCAGGAATTGAAATTTTGGGTTTGCATAAGTTGTGGGTTTGGTAAATTATACATAATTAGAAACAAATAAATAAAAATAATCATGTCATGTCATTCACGTCGCATACTAATTTACCAAAAAGTGTTCATTGTAAAACTGTGATCGGGTGCAGAACACCAGCCTGCTGAATCAGAAGAAGAAGCTTGAGAGCGACACGGCTCAGCTTCAGTCTGAGGCGGAGGAGGCGGTGCAGGAGTGCAGAAATGCTGAGGAGAAGGCGAAGAAGGCCATAACGGATGCGGCCATGATGGCAGAGGAGCTAAAGAAGGAACAGGACACCAGCGCTCACCTGGAGCGTATGAAGAAAAACATGGAACAAACCATCAAAGACCTGCAGCACCGGCTGGACGAAGCCGAGCAAATAGCCATGAAAGGTGGCAAGAAGCAGATCCAGAAGCTGGAGGCCAGGGTGAGTATTTCTAACTGCCACGGTGTTGACTCACAATACCAGTGTATGATACAGTAAAAAAGCTTCTCTCATCCTCACCCTCAAGGTGAGAGAGTTGGAAAATGAGGTGGACCTGGAGCAAAAGAGAAGCAGTGACGCAGTGAAAGGTATCCGCAAGTACGAGAGACGCATCAAAGAGCTCACCTACCAGGTAGGCTACACTCTGCAGACGCAATGACTGGGATCAACATTCAGCAAAAGATAATGCTTGAGCAAGCAATATGTCTTGTGTACTATTTTAACAGACGGAGGAGGACAAAAAGAATCTGAGCCGTCTGCAGGATCTGGTGGATAAGCTGCAACTGAAAGTGAAATCCTATAAGCGAAGTGCAGAGGAGGCTGTAAGTGAAAATGACTGCAGCTACATTTTATGAATATGGTCCATTTGCCTTTTTATGAGCCAGCTCAATAACAATTCTCAATACTCTTATGTCGATATTTTAGGAAGAGCAGTCCAATACAAATGTGGGCAAGTTGCGCAAGTTGCAGCATGAGCTGGAGGAGGCAGAGGAGAGGGCCGACATCGCCGAGTCCCAGGTCAACAAGCTGAGAGCAAAGAGCCGTGACACCGGGGCTAAGGTCAGTCATCATTAAGAGTCAAACACTACACCTTGGAATCACCCAATGCAGAGAGTAACTTTAATGGGAAGTGGTGGAATGTAACTAACCACTTTACTCAAGTACTTATATACAAATTTGAGGTACTCTTCTTTTCCTTTCATGCTACTTCCTACTTCTACTACATTTCAGAGGGAAATATTGTACTTTTACTCCACTACATTCCTCCCACAGCTTTGGTTACTTTCTAAATTAAGATTTGTGCACACAAACTGTATGCAGTTTATGAAATAAAATGTTTTACTGAAAATTAAACTACCAAACGACATATGAGCCTAAAAGTCCAGCTGAAATGATTAGCCAATTAAACGCTTTTTCATTAGTTGATTGAAGGAACTGTTTTGATTGTTTCCAGTTTCTAAAATGTGAGAATTGTTCTGCATTTGGTACTTTTACTTAATTTTTTTTACTGATGATACTTGCATACTTTTAAAAAGTAACCTGTTCATGCAGGACTTTTACATGTGAGTTTGTGAGTATTTTACAGTGTGGTATTAGTACTTTTACTAAAGGATCTGAATGCTTCTTTCACCACTGAAAAATTAATTATTATTATGTAACATCTTTTCTGTACAGAAAGCACATGAAGAATGAAGCCTTCAAGGATACAGTTTGATTGTAGTATTTTAGTTCCTTTATTCTCCATGCAACATGAGAAAAATAAAGAATAAATGAATCCACCAAGTTGTTTATGTTTGCTGTATTTGACAAAAGACGTAAAGAAATTACTAAGAGATGAATCACTACACAACAATATTTATATATATATATATATATATATATATATATATATATATATGTATATAAATAGAGGCTTGCACTGTGATCTGTCATAAGAACTCATGCAGCACCTTCTGACAACATAGAGCTGCTTTTCATGTTTTGTCACGAGAAGAGAGAGTTCAACCTTTGCTCTTTGTTTGTGCTCAAAACAGCTGAAAGTGGTTGGTGATGATAGATGACTGATGACTTATTTAGCAGCATGAGTTGGTAAAGACTAGGTGAAGATTTTGAAAAAAAAAAGATGTATGATGGGTGTTAACATCTCATTAGAGCACGCCAGCAAAAAGGTGCTCACGGTGTTTCACTCTACAATCAAGCTATCTGCAGAATGATAGGTCATGTGACCCAAACTGTGTAAAAGGTTAGTTTTCTTTGTTAATATTATTATTCATAGTGCAAACATTCTCGTGACATTATTGCTAATAAAATAATAGTCAATACATAAATCAGCAGTTGAGGTGAACTACACTCAGCCACCACTAGATGGTCAAAGAGATCCTCTCACAGGTATTCATTTCATTTCACATAATTCAGAGACCCAAAACTACTTTGAAAATATAGTCAGATTTAATTTTTACAATTTAAATTATAATAATAGTGTGCAACAAATCCAATACTTTAAAGTATTTGGTTGAGGGATGGGACCAAGTATTTCAGTGGAATTTCACAGTAATACAATGGAATAAGGCTGTGACATGTTGATTGATTACTTGTTGAAGTTATAAAATAAACAAAACAAACGCAAAAAAAAAACATGAAAATGAAACTCCATGGGAAAAAAGGCATGTTGTTGTTGTTGTTGTTGTTGTTGTTAGGTAAAAGCTGATATATTGTTGTCATGTGCATTTTATAATTTCCACACTGCAAAGCCTATAGCATAACTGGTTTCTGTGATGGAATGCACAGATTTTTTTCTGATAAAAATATACTGTTTTAAGCATTTCAAAATGGTTTCCATCTAATGAGGTAAAATGCTAAATTATGTCTGTGTCATTTATTTTTAAGTTGAGGATTTGTTAAATAATAAATTTGGTAGGATTAGATTTTTCACAACAAAAACTTCAGATATTTCCGTGGGCTTTATGTACATTCAGTACACAAGTCAAGTATGTATGGCTACATTACCATAGACCAGACAATATAGCCCATTGCAGCCCTTATGTATCGAAGCATATTGTCTTTATCACAGTAGAAAATAAAAATTAAGCTGCCTCTCTTAGTGCCATTAACAAGTGTTTGCTCAAAGAATCCAGGGCTGAGGACGAGGCTGCTGGCTAGAGGAGGTGTTGCACCGTTGCACAGCGTAATCAATGCTGCACTTTTCCTATGATGACACAGGACGGAAAAACAGACTCAAAATCATTGCTCTGAAGACTCCCAGCTGATGTCATGGCTAATAATACAAAGCAGATTGTATTGTGTCAGGGAGAATGTCTCTCTGGTGAAAATCATAGAGAAGAGAAAGAGAAGGACACAAAGATCACTGCCAGCGCACATACTGTACACAGGCAGCAACAATTTTACAACTCTATCCACCCAGTTTAATTGCTGTTTGATCTAACCATCACCATAACAGTATGTGTTGCCACAGCTAGGAACAAAAAAGGGAGAGAACACCCACGGGAATATGGCAGAAGCTATTTAAAGTAGATAGCATCCAGAAAAGCATTGTGCCTGATATTGTATTTGAAAACCTCCCTGCAGACTGGAATGTGGCCTTCGGCATCATATTTTCTGTTTGTCATGCCAATACTCAGCATACCTTTTCACATAGCATGATTTCAACACAGTCATGGGAAAACGGTCATGGGGGTTACGGCTGGATAATGTGACATCAAGCAGCAGCCGCAAGTGAGTGTGTGTGTCCAATTTGTTAAGCAAAAAATAGTATTATCAAAAAAACAGTATCAAACCCAAACAAAACTACAAAAAAACAGTTATTCTTGGAAATCTTACATTTATTAACAAAATAGATATATTAAGACTTTAGATTACCACTGTGCAAATAAGAGCAAGCACTATTTAAAGCACTTTGTTTGACATTCAATTTTAACATACAGTATGATTACATTTCCTCATAGAATTTAAAAAATAAACTTTTTTCAAAGCAACACTAAGAAAATAAATCTTCTTTATGCTTACATTTACCACACTTAATTTCAATCTTCAAACAGAAGAAAACCGATGATAATATATATTACATAACACATTTATCAACATAACCTTATTTTTAAACCTTATTGTTGAAATTCTAACTTTACACAGAAGTTTGATCATTAAAACAACTACACAGGTGAACATGGCTTACTGATGCCATGCACCCATCCAAACTATACATGTTAAACAATGCAGATTGCAGATTTGCATTCATATACAGTTTACTGCACATTCAAACATTATACTCTTTAAACCTATCCTGATAATAACATGCTTGCTTATTTAATGTATGTTTGATGACAGCAACCACTGCTTTTTAGAAGCAAATTATGCAGGCAAAAAACTGTCACCATAGACCTCACGTCTCCTTTGTGACAATGAGAAAGCAAAGTACCACAAACAGGAGCCAAGCAGAGAAAGTTACTTTACATTATAAATGTTAGCTCATCTTTGTGCTGGTAGATAATGAAATTCAGGATCACAGAGACTTGAAAGAGGAAAGGATTTAAAGCAGTTGGTCTGCTTTCACAATTCTGTCTCTTTTTCTTTGTCTTCACCAGTTTCTAGGTAATATTCGTCATCTGTTGTCGTGTCTGAGCCGCTGTCTGTAGACTCATCAAAGGTGCTAAGGCTGGATTTATAGCCTCTGGAGGGCAGATGCCCTCTGGAGGACTGGCTGTCCACTTGCTGTGGTGCACCTGATGAGCTGGGAAAGATAGGAGAGGAAGGACTGGAAGGCTTGGACATGCGCCTGGACACTGGTGACAGGGGAGGCGTTGGAGGAGGGGTTGGCAGAACCTCTGCATCAAATGCAAAGTGACAAGTGTTCATGTTAGGGCTCCAAAGGCGGGCTCCCTTTGAGGCTGTGGTAGTTACAGGTGGAGAAGCAGAGACTTCTGAGCTCCAATTTGCCAAGCGCCTGGTCAGTGATCGAGGAAGAGATCTTGATCTCATTTTACCAGGGTCATTGGGGAAACATGACATTTGACAGTCCTTACTGGGCTGGTAATCATATTCTGGGTTCCAATCAGGAGTCACAGACCACTGATCCAAGTCTCTGCCAGTGCCTCCGCAAGTCAAGGCAAATTCAGTGAGGTCACCCACACTCATGAACCTGGATCCAGTTGAGATGCGACCAGGACCTGAGGGTCGACTGGACAGTACTGAACTTACAGAGAAAGACTTCCCAGGCTCAATGCCATACTTTAAATCTGCATAGGAGGATGCCAAACATTCTTTCTCCTGTCCCTGACCTGCACTTGGAGGACCAGTGGATGCCCGGCTTCTTCTTGAACCCCCCAGGCTGAGTCCCTCTCCCGGCTCACGTGGTGAGGGGGATTCTCCGCGACGCAGTAGCTTTGGGCTGTAGAAGACACTGTCATCTGTGACATCCGGTGAGGAAAATGGGGAAACAGGGGAAAGAGAGGAGAAGGGGGAGAACGGGCTCCTGGGGCTTGATGTGGACTTCTTGAACTGAGTAGGATAATCAGGCGAGAGGTTAGGACTCTTACCAGTACTGGGATCTCTACAAGAGAGGAACTGTTTTTTTGGTATATAAACTGTCCCATTATCATCGTAAAAGTCAGATTGGTGCGTTGTTGGGCTGTGGATTATCAAATGAGATTGGTCTTGACTTTTAATATGTTCTGCACAAGCCTTTTGCTCGTCTTTCTCAGTTTCTGGAGTTGATTTGTCTGACCAGGTGTAAAGCTCATCTGCTGCCATTGGGCTCCCAGCAGCTGAGGGTGGTATGAGAGCGTATCTGTTTTGTGTCCATCTATTTGTAACCTCAGTTCCCCTTTCATTGTCACTCAGCACCATCCCTTTCTCCTGCTCCTCTAACATTTTATTACTCTCAACAATGATATCACTGATGTCACTTGATCCACTAACAGAAGATGGGGCTCGTTTCCTATTCCATGGAAACAAAATGTCATCATCAGACCGTCTGGTGCTGAATTTTTGTCTCAGTCTGTTAAGGACCTGGTCCATTTTGTTATAAGTCTTGCTGGGCCTATCCGACTCGGACCTTGACAAGCTTGAATTTGGTGTGCTGACACTTTTTTTAAATGCAAACCGGTTTCTTCTTGGAGTTTGTTCATTGTTGCACTCTACTGAAAAAAGTCGGCTTTTACCCAGTACAGTCTCCTTCATCCTTCCGTTAGACCTTTCCCCACTGGGCTGACTCTCTGTTGAGCTGCTACCATTGGAGCTCTGATCTGAATTACTATGTGGTTCTCTTGTAGTGTCTTTACACTGCACTCTGTGTGAGTGTTGACTTATCTTGGCCTGCAAAGGGTTAGGTGTGGTGTTCTTTGGGGCAGCGGTATCTACTTTAGATTTAATACTGTAAACCAGTGTCTCAGTTTCACATGTTGAGGACGAGGAGTGTGCCTTATGAACTCTGTTGTCGACAAGTAATATCTGACCATTCTGGCAAGCTTGGCTGTTCTTATTGTGATTATTTTTGATTAGATCAGTTTCTGAAACTCCACACTTTGTACTTTCTTGGGTGGCGGTTTGGTTTTGGAAAGGCAAAGACAGGGGCTTGGGCAGGCTGATAGGCGACAGAGGGGGTTTGGACATGGCTGTAACTGGATCAGTATTTATGGAAAGACGTGGGGTATAATCTGACTGAGACCTTTGGAAAAGGGGTAATCTGGGTACTATAGTCTTATTTTCTCCCTGTGTTGATCTTGTAGACATGAGAGTGGAGTAAGGTGGGGAGCTATATCGAAGCTTATAACCGCTTGAAAAATCTGGAGGGAGGGAGAGAGGAGGTGAACAACGGCGCTGAACTGTGCTAGAATCCACTGACAATGTCCTCTCTTGTCTGGATGTGAATATGTCCTGTCCACCTTGGATCAGAGTGTCACTTTGCTTAGACGTCTCTCGCTCTCTGGATGCTAAATCGACCAAGTCAGATGATGAGGACCGATACTTTCCGCCTTTCACTACCTGCATGCTTGAGGTCTTAGGGCTGGGGGAGCAAAGAGGAGATGTGTTTGGACTGCTTGATCTTAGTAAGGACAAGATGGATGGAACCTCATCGATTTGCTGGGACCCGGAAGAATATACAGGGCTCGTTGGGTCTTTAGATGGCTCTGGCTTCTCGACTGCGATGGGCTCAGACTGCTTTAGATCCACTGAGTCTTCCCATGTTACTCGTCTCAATCTCTTTCCCTCAACATGGGGATGCAGTTTCTTTGGGTCACTGTCTGGGCTGATTGAGCGTGTCCTTCCCTGGTTAGGACTGGAAGAGTCTGAGTAGTTGGGGCTGGTAATGATTGGGGTGGCAGGGGGGGTTAAGGGAGAGGAAACAGTTACAGTGGTTGGAGAATATACCATGGCAGGGGTGACAGGAGGAGAAAGGAGGGATGGGCTGGGGGCAGTTGTGGCTGCAGGATGGCTGCCTGGTAATAAAGAAGAGCTGGTGGAAGCAGTGAATGTGGGACTGTAGTTTGTTTTAGAGGAAGCATCACCTATGGAAATCAGACTGGACACAGTTTTAGGGTGGAAAGGCCTATGAACGGAAGCATAGCTTCTTTCAAAGCCAAGCGGTGTGGCATTGGCTGTGTTGGTGAATTTGGGTGTTTGGGAAGAGCCAGTGTATGAGGATGCATGAATATTACTCAGTGAAGAAACTGGATGAGAGTGAATGGAGGAACTAGTTTTAGTGTCTGTGGTTAGGGGTAGACCAGAGGTCGTTTTAGATGGAAGAGCTTGACTGTTAAGAGTGTTGGTGGTAGCAAGTGAAAGACTTAGTTCGGTAAACTTTTGAGAGTCTGTGTTGTGTGAAGATGTGGGGGTGTTGTTGGTTTTGGATGTACAATGATTATTATTGTATTTGCTGCTGCTCTCAGTGGGTGTATTTGAGCTCTTGGCATTTAGCAAAGTAGGTGGTATTTGAGTTCCATTTGCTTTACATGAACTATTTACATCATGCCTGCTAAGCTCTTTAGGGTGAGTCAATGTTGTTTGCTCTGTAGCTCTGCTAATTTTAGAACCAGACAAAACACCAGGCAAACTACTAGTCTTTTGTGGTTCTCGGTTTAAATGTGAGCCATACTGCTGCTTGAAAAGTCTGTTTGAGAGCCTGTCTGATTTGTGGTCAGGTGAATCCTCAGCATTTCTTTGTTTGAGGTAGGTACCTCCCTGTGTCTGTATAAAAAGGTTCATGTTGCCTTTGCCAACTAACTCTGTTGTGTTATTGTTGTCTCTGTTATTGGGGATTTGACTACTGAACACTTTGTTGTCAGTTGAACTTAAAGAGGACAAGTCTCTATTATCATTGAAGGGTGTGTTTGGTTTTTCGTTGATGTTCACTGTATCATCGAGGGTTAGAGGGGAACTGCCTTCCTGAGTAACTTGTTTCCACCAGGAAGTGGATGTCAGGGTGGTCCTTCTAGGAAGGGAATGGGTCATTTGAAACCGGTCATATGGGGGATGTCTTTGTGAGGACTCCGAGTTCTCTGAAAATATGTTTGTACTTTTCTCCAAACCCCTGCAGTTTTCTTGCCTCTCTGATGGTTGTCTACCTAGAAATGTCTGTTTGGAAGATAAAAGACTGGACTGGGTTCTTTTCATCATTTGAGGTTGTTGGGAAAAGGGGGCGTCTTTGTTCATGAGTGAAGCTGAAAAGAAGCGTGTTTCCAATTTGTTTCTTTCTCTTTGATTGGAGGATGATGGGGTATGGATAGGCCCAGTTTCATGTGTCCTATAGGAAAAGGACGACGGAGAGAGGAGGGGCTTTGACCTCTCATTATTATTGAGAAAGGGTTGAGATGTGTGTGTTGTGAATACTTTTCCATCTTGATCACTTGGTGAACTTCTCAGGGGTGAAGGATTTATATCAGTAAGGGTGGAGGTTACATTAGAGTTCCTGCCATTTGAGTTGAATCTTCTTAAAGACAGAAGTAGACTGCTTGTTGTTGGTTTTGAGCTTAGAGATGAAAGTCCTCCTTGATGACCAGTTTGTGGATTCCTCTTTTGTTCATTTGGATCAAGGGAGAGGGGACACATGAGAGATGCAGTTGTTGGTACATGGCTTAAAGCTCCTGATTCCATTTTTCTATTGTCCATCCTTCCAGAGTTTACATCCAAAGAGACAGTCTGGATCATTTTTCTCTTAGAGTCATAGTCCAAGCTTGCAGGACCACTCTTAGTTGACCAGTCCACCGTATTCCTCCTGGTACCCAGAAATGGCACCCTTAATGGAACCTGTGATCCATCTGTCAATGACCCATCCACAGTCTCCTGGAAGCGTTCATGTGCACGGTTTGCCACATGTTGTAAATTCCACTGGGCTTCCGAATTGCCATTTCCCTCAGGTCTTTTGGTCCGTCTTAGTCTGCTACTCCAGTGTGGTGCAAGAACTGTTACCACAGTGGAAGACAACATGGTTCCAGTAGGGTTAGATAATTCCACAAGATCTGTATGTTGCCCAAGCTTTTTATGGTCTTTTATATCTTCTTCTAACTCAACAGACCGAGGGCCAGTCCTTGGTTGCGGCCCACATGGAAGTATGTCCAAGCCATTACACTCATGTTGTCCAAACTTATTGAGATTTGAGAAACTGTGAGTTATACTCAATTCTTTGGTAGTCGTTTGTCCATTAACCTGTTGAAAAAAAAAAATACTGCAATTGTCCAGATATTGTAAACTATCTTTTGCCAAACATCTGGAATCTTTATTATAAATGAACTTTTTAAAATGAATTTTTATGTCAATTTAACAATTCAAAT
This sequence comes from Etheostoma cragini, assembly GCF_013103735.1. Taxonomy (NCBI): domain Eukaryota; kingdom Metazoa; phylum Chordata; class Actinopteri; order Perciformes; family Percidae; genus Etheostoma; species Etheostoma cragini. Next base: position 8,430,856 of record NC_048428.1, on the reverse strand, counting down.
GAACTCACATTATCCCAAATTTTGTTTTTGTATTCTGACCACACATCAGCTATGTGTAATGTTATTGTAAAAGCCTTTTATATGATACTAATACCAATGCAAAGTACTTGCCTACTAAAGTAAATTACTTTTTGGCATTTACAGTAAGTATGCAACAGCGGCCTGCTATCTGAATTGCAAATTGTGTGCTGGAGAGGTCATATCATTGCTAAAGCTTCAGGTAAAAGTCCCATGGTGGTCTTTGGATGCTTTTATGTAGACCTTAGTGGTCCCCTAATACCACATCTGAAGTCCCTTTCCCAAAATCTAGCAGAATTACAGCCAGTAGGGCCAGTTCCACAACAACATTTTCTTAGGATGTGCCATTTCTGAGTCTGTAGCTTTTGAGGAGGAGAGAGGGGGGGCAAGGTGGAGGCTCGGGGGGTGGCCTAGACCAACTGCCACTTTGCTTGTTTGAAAGCCATGCTGTCTCTCTCTCAAGGGTGGGCCAAATTCTCTGGGTGGGCAAAGAAGAGAGAGGAGAGGTAACCTAGCCCCTTATGACCTTACAAGGGGCAAGATTCCAGAACAGGCTCATCTGAGCTTTCATTTTCTATAAAGCAGACTAGGATACCGAGGGCTCGGTTTACACTTTTCATTAGCACTAGCTAGCTGGTAGATTAAACTGTTGTCATCTGTTTAGCTTGCATCCGGCCCGCCTACATCAGATACACCGATGTGTTTGGTGCACCTCGGCTACAAGGGCATAGTTAATAAGCAGCGTTACTTGATGCCAGAGAAACTCGCAGAGCAAATTCAAATTGTGCTCTTGCGAGAACTCTGGATTCCCAGGGTAGCGTTGGTAAGCTGTACAGACCAATGTACGATCTGGAATTACACTAGTCACTGAGGGGGCCTCATATTTATGTTAAAAGTCCTCATAAAGTGAAATTTTCATGCTATGGGACCTTAACATGTTGTAACCATTTAACAAATTCAAGCCTTGATTAACAGGTTATTTTGAGACACGTGAGATTTCCAAGGGCACACACACAAATGCACTCACACCCTGTCCATTAATGCTTATATTAATCAAGCTGACTTAAAAGAGTATGCAATAACACTTATTATCTTGTAATGTTTTCATAGAAACTTATTCTTAAGGCTTTCAAAGATTTTCATTGGATTTTAACTTGTTGCCTACTGTAAGTACTGTATTGATTGGATACGAATATTTTGGATTGACTGGGAATAAAAGGTGCAATTTATCAATTGTTTTTAGACGGTATTCTATGTATTGTATTATATATTGATTCCAGCATATACCCTAAAACATGATAAAAAGTCTTCTTACCTGACAGCTGTTGTTCTCAGTGTCAGTCCTCTGTGTTTCAGTTAAACTGGCAGAACAGGAGAGAGCAGAAATGAAAACTATTAATAGGGCTGGGCCATATGGACCACAACTCATATCCCAGTAGTTTTCAGCTGAGTAGTGATACACAATATATATATATATATATATATATATATATATATATATATATATATATATATATATATATATATATATTTATATATATATATATATATATATATATATATATATATATTTACAAAATGAGCTAAATGTTCAATTCAAAGTCACGTGTGAGATATCACAATTACTTTTATTAAAACACACTTATCAAAAAAAGACACAAAGACAGGGTTTCCTTACCTGTTGAAAATATAGAGCTGTAAAAAACAACATTTAAATAAAATAAATTATCAAATAAATAGCCTGTATTACATGAAAAAGGTCCATCTCAGAGAACGCTCCTGTTGTTTTCAACAACAGAAACAGAGGGAGGGAGAAAAAGAGCTCAAAGACGAGAGGGAGAATGCGATAGACTGAGGTATATAATGGAAAAACCATAAAGCCCATAGTTACTGTACTATCCTCTAGTTTATTAGTGATTTGTATGAACTGTACAGATTGGATGCTCTCTGTGCGTTCATGGGCATTGGAAAAAACACTTTTTCCAGTGGGCCTGGATTTGGCTAAGAAAGTTTCCCAGTTGGTGACGCGTTGACAACTGATGTACAAAAACACGGCAGACGATCGTGTTAAATGGTTTGAAACTTTTCCTAAAGATAGAAAATTCATGCATGCATAGAATATATTTTGACACCGTCCACAATGTGCTATCGTTTTAGGCTGTAGTCATCCATCGGTTTCAACTGAGTAACTTAAATTAGTTATACAAGTTGTGTGCTATTACCAGTAACAAGTACACCAAGTCAAGTAGGCCTATGTTTTGAGCTCTTGTGTAATTGAAGAGCTCTGGAGTGTCCTTTGTTATTGTGGGCTCCATGTTTTCCCCCACTCTGATGTTATAGGCTATAACCAAGGTTGGTGGCAGTACTGCAACAAGTTATTATGCCAATACCAATGTAACAAAAAAGAAGAACACGCATCCTGACCATGTGAACGCTGGCAGTTAGAAAAACAACGTAATCACGGGGGCGGTCCATGATATTCATAGTTGGCATGAACGGACCATCTACTCACAAAGTGACGGCTGTCTCATTATGAATGGGTCCAGCACGGGTTGAATGTGCACCGGCATTCAAAAGGCATTACATAGATCTCGTGTATGTATTGGCTGCATTTTAATTAACAATGATAATCTGGCCATGGGTCATATCTCTCAGCCATGACCAGCAGTCGTTGTTTCACACAATATTACGCATGTAATTGATGTTATTTCTATCCAGTAACTACGTTTCCTATTACATATTTGCCGTTTGGCCACCACCACAACAGATGATTACCAGCGGGAACACTGGTAAAAATAAAGGTTTTCCTCTCATGCTTGCCAAAAATTTACAGCTTTCTTGTGCTAATAACAATAAACAACTGTAGGAAAATGTAAACAAATGTCAGAATTGTGGTAGTGCCTGTATTTGAGTGGGGCGGGGTAGCACGGAGATGGAGAGATACAACCACAGGCACGGCTTTACAGGAGAAAGGTGTTGTGCAACCCAACATTAAACTATATCAACATTAAACTACATCAACATTACCAACATTGCCTCATCCTATATATCCTATGCAAAAGATGTTATGTTACCCTACATATAAACTGTTTCCTTGAAAAAAAACTTGAAATGATGAATATGCTTTACATATTTGTTGCAGAATAAAGGTTTATAGAAATATGCTTTTTTATTGTTATTACTAGAAGTTTGTAGCAATTCACAAAAATGAAGGTTGTAAGCAATAAATGTGACAAATTATCCAGATGACTTGAGTGTTGCTTTCATTCATCATTGTGAGATGTACTGTTGTACACGTTTACAGGAGAATACTTTTGGTGATATGTAAAGGACACTTGTTTGAGACACAAAAATAAAAAGATGCCAGTGTGAAATCTTAGCTTTGGATGTGAATTGTGCAATGTTTGATACTGAGATTTGGGAAGTGGAAATAAACGGTTACATAATTTTATTGCAGACGTACTAAACAGTAAAAAGTAATAAAATATAACAGCTATAAAACTTGAATGAAAGTGTTACTTCTGCTTTAAAAATATCAAATTTCACACGGCCCACTCAGTATTTCTGTGCTCTACTGTCATGTTTTCGTGTGAAACGTTTGAGGGATTGGATGTCTCACATTAGTCACAGCAATGCTGATCAACAGGATGTTCAACATTGTTCTCCCCTTTGTCACTCTCTCTTTACTAAATTGTTTTCTCACCCTCACATGTGGACATTAAAGTCACACCTCTAATAAGTATTGCTGAAAACACTTACAAGGTATTTTTATGATGGACATGATAGCACACGAATCGTTCATGGGCGTACTGTGCACACACAAGATCACACTCAGTGCAAGATGTCTATATAAGGTCATGTTGGATGCTATGTAAAGACTGCAGGTGGCTAGCAGACACTTAAAAGGGGTGTGTTCTCTATTGAACCAATGAAGCCAGTTTGATCAAAGACCTCTATTGATAAGGTTTATGTAATCTCTGGGACAAATTGCATTACAAGCATGCAAATATGCTCAAGGGATCGCTCTCATACACCTTCTCTACCACGCTCAATATCAAAAGCAATTATTATACCATATCAGATTATCTAGAAAAAGTTAAATATTTCTAACCTATATTGACCTATTCTTGCATTGCTAAATTGAGAAAGCATAGGAAAAAATCAGCCCACAGGTAAATGATTTGTGATAAGGTAGGTAAGGAAGGTTAAATCGGGCTTCATGAAACAGCGCCACAAGATTATTATCTTCCCATACTGGATACCAGGGAATGTAGTGTTAAGTGACAACACAAACCAATACACTGTTAATGCAGACAGACAAATGCACATGAATGCAATCATGTTCCACTCATCCATAGGGTCACAAAATTAAGTGCACTTCCTTGTTTATACAAGGAGGTGATGGTTGCTTTCAGGCAATGTGTCATAATCCTAAGTATGCAGACAGGGTTCAGTGGTTCAGTTGATGTTTACTAAATGCTGGGAAAGACTTTTCAAAGAGAGCTTCAAGATTTGTCCCTATTTCAGACCTCAGAAACAGCTCCCAGGACATTGGTCTGTACAGCTTACCAACGCTATCCTGAGAATCCAGAGTTCTCGAAAGAGCACAATTTGAATTTGCTCTGCGAGTTTCTCTGGCATCAAGTAACGCTGCTTATTGACTATGCCCTTGTAGCCGAGCTGCACCAAACACATCGGTGTATCTGATGTAGGCGGGCCGGATGCGAACTAAACAGATGAGGACAGTTTAATCTACCAGCTAGCTCCGCTTGTAGCTAAGCGCATTGGGTTCTGGATACGTCACCATGTGTCTTGCTGTGATTGGTCGTGGTGATATCCAATTCAGTGCAGTGAGATTTTCAAATGCACTCTTGCTGCCGCCCCTCGGGTTAGCCGACTTTCATCAATGTCAGAACCTTAATCTTTTGGATTTGGGTGTGGATTTCGAAGATAGACCAAAACCCCATTTTTGGGAAAGTTTAGGGAATGGCAAAACAAAACGATTTGGGGCAGTGGTGGCCTAAAGGTAAGAGTAGCGAGCTTGTGACCGGGAAGTCGTTGGTTCAAGCGACAAGATAAATCTGGATGGGGAAAGTGAAACCACTGAAGTGCTCTTGAGCAAGGAGCTTATTAACCCCAACCACTTTATACAGTACACTTGGGTGTAACTGTGTGAATGTGATGAGGGCGTTCCTGGAAAAGATAGCCTGCCTCTCAGAGAACCTTCCCTGAATAAATAAAAGGTAAAAAAGAAAGAAGATAGCAAGCAGCTAATGAATATATCATGTAAATTACAAATCAGCACTGAGTTCTTAACACTTGTCTGAGAGTAAATCTATTCCTGTCTTTGCTTACCTGTGCAGACAGGGGTCTGAATTTTTGTCAAGGCCTGTGTTTCTGGAGAGTCTGAAAAGGAGGCAGGAGGTGAATCTGGGTTCAGTGGGCTTCTGGGTCTGGACCTTTGAATCACCACAATGACCAGCTTCTTCTTTTCTTTGTATGTCCAGCTTTAATATTAGTGCTGCAATGGATTCAAGATTGGGGATTATGTTCTGGCCCTAATAGAACCCTAACCCTAAAGATAAGTAGATGACTGCAGTGCACAGACATACAGCACTTATATTAAACGTTGTGCATATGTCCGTTATGTGTATGTGTGTGTGTGTGTGTGTGTGTGTGTGTGTGCGTGCTTGTGCGCGCGTCACCATTGTGTGTTTCTTCCTGTCTGATGGCTGATGGGTGAAAATGCTGTTGATTTGGGGTTTCATCGTCATGGTGATTTTTCTGCTTGAACCTTGCATCGTGTGTTTCATCCTGCTGTTGTCTGGAAAAAACAAACACAAGAGAAGTTGATGGAATTAATTTACATTAATTAGAACGATCAACTAATAAATTAAGACTTTTACTCATGCAAAATTGCAAAAGATTGGCTGGTTCCAGCCCTTAAACCAACGGCCAAGGTACAGCGCCTAACTGACTCGCTTATTGAAGGGCATTTCGTAAGAGGGTAAGATCAAGCTGATTTATGGGCAACACAAGGAGTTAATAGCGGATTCCCAGCGGCTTTCATATGCTCCACAGCTACACTGTAAGCCCTAAATGTATTTTGTAAAGACATCAGAAAATAGTGAAACTATATTGCTAAAGCCTGAGGTTACAGATTAATAGTGCTAAAGGTTCATCAAAAGGAAATTCAAACACCATGCTTCTCTTATCTTATCAGTTCTACACTGATAAGCGGTAGTTACAGTAAATAACAACTGCACTCTGCTCACTTTACACTTTCTCTTGCAACCAGAGAACAGAACTAACACAGTCACTAAAACATGCCCATTTACTGCTGCAGCCCAACGCTCAACCCACACTCCTTAGCCAACTGCTGGGCACGAGGATGACACCTGAACAAAGATGAGGCGATTATCTAAATCTGAATGTTCGTGTCACTGCAACCTTTGTCCGTTTGACATGACAAATGAAATGACAGCTCTCTCTCTAAAATGTCAGTTAACAAACTGACAGTGTATCTTTTTCTGTTTGTTTTATCATTTAAGGAAGTAAAACAAGATGTTGTCTTCATTCCGCTCCTTTTCAATCATGGATATGTGATGCAATATAGCAAATAATTTGGGGTCAGATTCTAAAATTTGTCTGCATCCATAATCGAAATAATGGGAAGTGAAGGGAAAGTGAAGCATTTTGATTTTTCTTTCTCAACCTTTCTTAATAACAAGGACCATGTTTGCTTCTTTGTATCCGCCTTGCCTTCAGGGGCAACTCGCTGGCCTCATTAGAGCTTAATCTCTGTTAGGCTATTATAAAAGCCTGACATGACATGACATGAGAGAGAAGCAGGGATAGCTATGAGGAGGGCGGGAGATCTTTATGCTTTTCAACAGCTACTTTAGTGCCAAAGCCATCACGCCTTCCATGTGGATGGTACAGGGTTTTGTTGTTAGTCCTGCCTCTCCCTGAGGCAACAGAAGAACCCATATCACATTACACCAATATTAGTGCTTGTAAACCTGTAGGTGAACATTAGGGATGCATCGATACAGGGCCGATACAGAGAAGACATTTCAAATTACAATTTGGCCAACAGCCAAAGCTTTTTTGTTGTGCTTTATTTTAGTATTTTGTTGTAATTTGTTCTACTATTTTATGTGCGGGATCTGAGAAAACTGAACTGGTTTGAAGTAATTAAGCAAACCAAAGCACTTTTCCTCTTCAGTCCCCCTACAGGTTGGAAGGGGAATTGTCCATTACCGCTGTCTCATTGGAACTACAGATCACCTACCTGATCTGGCAAACTTTCGTAGTGTGGTTATAGCCGGTAGAGAGCTACGAAGCAAATGCAGACGTGCCGTTCACCCTGTTACGAGTTGATGAACCACTGAAACGATTTTGGAAACATTATTTTAAGGTACAATATAATCTTTGTTGTGGCTTCAAATGAGCACAAATTCAATCATTGAATTCAAATTCACGGTTTGAAACATTTAGCCCAGATAAAGTTCGATGATAACAACACAACACCAACAGCCCAAGACCTTAAGATATTCAATTTACTGTCACAGGAGATAAAACAAAATGCACATTTTTACATTAGAGAACCAATGAAATTGGGCATTTTTGCTTAAATAATTATTTCAGTTCTATTTCCTTTTGAGTTGGGAAGCTACAGCAAGCAGATCAAGTATTACAAGTTGGGAATCATCAAGAGAGTTGATTGGCATGAAATCAATCAACAACAATTTCGATAATTATTAATGGAGCAAGTCTTTCTTTAGTTACACCTGCTCAAATGTGAGGATTTCCTGCTTTCCTCTATTTTACATAACATCACTGTAAACTGTCTGTTTTTGAGTTTTAGATTGTGAGTACATGAAGCAAAGAATTTCAAAAATACCCTTTTGGGCTTTGGGAGTCTTTGTTCTACATTTTATAGACATAACAAGTGACAAGTGAATTTATAAAGAAAACAACTGTTGGTTGCAGCCCTTCTTTGTAAAAGTCGATTTTTAAATGTTTTTTGGTGAAACTAGGACACTATGGATTTTGCTTAATTCTTTATTGATAAAATCTAATCTAAATCTTAGTTGTTAAAAAAAAGTCAAATTAAAAGTGAAATCAATCTTAGTGATTATTGACCTCTTATCCTGTAAAGCAAAAAGAAATTGCATCCACTCGTCAACGCCGCAGCTATGTAGGGTGCATTTTTTCTGGACAGTGTGAAATGTCGGAGTTTGTTTTAATAGTTTGCAAGCTGATGAATAACTGTTATCTTCGTAAGGTTTATTAGGCTGCTCTGTCATACCCAGTGTGTCTCATACAAGTATGTTGGTATACTCTTCACTTGAGGTCAGCCGCGCTGTGGGTGTGTGCCCATATCTGCCAGCAAACACTTACATAACCACCTGGATCCAGCCAACTAAAGTGTGGGTGTGTACTCAACTAAACACAAAACGAATGTAATGTTCCAGGTACCGCCAATAGCTTACACCCTGAACTTCTTTCTAAGATTCATCAAAAAAACAACGTAATGACATTGCAATGACTACATGAGGGCAACAAAAGGTGTCCAGGACAAAATGAGACTTGTTCTGTTTGCTGTGCCACATCTCCAGGTGAACCTATAGATGGGTATACAGTGGGTAGTTTGGAGGGTATTAGCAGGAGGATGGGCAGATAATCCACAGAGGTAGGACTCCAGACATGCACAGACAGCTGCATTACGTATCCATGGCTGTAAACTTAAACTTCAGGCCGGGCTCTGCATGTATGAGCTTGCCTGATAAGCCACTGAGACTAAACTAAAATACATCAACCTATGATGCTAGTTTACATGGTTTGTTGTTAGTTTAGTTTATGACACTACACCAATACAAATGTAGGCTCAGGTGTGAATATTAGGTAGCTATTAGAAAAAGAAAAGGATAGGCTATGTATTACATTCAGACACGATAGGCCTACAAATTAGCTACAGTAGCTAGTCGAGAATTTACGTTTTTAATCTACTTGGATAGCCTATTTCCTACATTTAGTCTCTGGAAGTATACACTCTTGTAAACTTTAGCACAGACGTGTGGACGTAGGGGTTAAAAAAGGACCACACCAATCCTAGTCAAAAAGCTGCCAACTTGCGAGAGGACAACGTCTGATACAAGTCGTTAGCAGCTTTATCCAAAATAGCATTGTTAACATATTTTTGTCCACCTTCAACTTTCTTCCCAAGTAATTCCCGCCTCCTTTTGCTGTCAAACACGGTCACCATACGGCGGTGAGTTTCGAGCGGTGCACCAAACGTACAAAGTTAAATTAATGGAAAAGCTTCACGCCGAATTAACTAAAACTATAGGACATGAATCGTGAGACGTTTTCGTTCGACTGGGAGAGTTCCCATACACGCGTTGTATAAAACATACAGATTACACACGCAGTTCGGTGTGGGGTTTTCTCCCTGCAAGTGAACAGCTCGCAACGCGACTTAAAAGTCGAACAGAGACATAAAACGTGCGAAGCAACATTCAACAGTTCGATAAGAAGCACAATAAATACAGGATTGTTACAAAGCTGTTGGTAGAAATTCCATTTAAATACATTTGTACGTACCTTGCAGTTGTATTCCTGGTTGCCCGTGTTGCCTTGTTAGCTGTGTCTCCTCCTACAACTCTGAGTCTGAGCTCCAGCTCTCCTGCGTCACTTGACATCGTATTCCAACCGGTTCAGTAAGTCTTCTTTATTCAGGCTGACATTGCACCCTAAACATATCTTGTGTTTAACAGCAACAGACCTGTGAACAGGCATGCCGATGCCAGCGCTGAGGTGAAAGTTCAACGCCTCCTGTCAGACAGGTGAGCGGCTGCGTTCCTTTCCAGAAAGGTTCCCCCCTCGGTCACTTCCTTCGCAGGACACTTCAGCTGAATAGCACTGTGGTGATCGGTCTCTTAAAAAAGAAAAACTTTTAATGGGCTTCAAAGAGCTAATTTCTCCAAATTATAATCAGACATGCCAATCTGTTTTTGCAGATTGATTTTGTACAAGACCTTAAGTACTCACTCCTTTAAGTCAATATATACATTTCTTTATAGGCCAAATCACAAGATGCACATGTGCTAATTCAGAAAACACAACATTACTTTAATAGGTCAACTTGTTTCAGATACGTATGCATCACACTCAACAAGTTGAAATCAAATAAAAAATATGGCCTTGGGTGCTTTCAGATTCTTTGAAACAAGTGATTCCAACAATCCCTCAGACCTCTACCCCATTATTAGTGTGCATGAGTTTTATTTAATGACTTTTGTACTGTGTGCCATAAGACAATGTGCGTATATATTTTCGATTACCATGAGTATTTCTACATCTGGAAAGAGAGGTTTGCACTTATGTTTGATTTATTTTTGACAAGTGCACATTATTCCAGGAAAAGAATTTGTGTCACTCAGAATTTAGACAAGATGACAACCGTTTTCTCTGTTTTTTGCTTAAATTAGCTACATGATGTTTTTATGTCCATCAGACTTGGATTCAACAGCTTTGGCTCAGTTTCTGTGGGAACAACAGTGCCCTCTTCCTGTTTTGACAGACCTCCATTACTGCTGGCATAGAGAAGGAATTTTCTAACTTATCTGCAAGGAAGCCTTGTTAGTGGAATCAGAGATGAGGGAGGAACACTTTAGAGTGGGACCCAGGCTGAGTACAACATTCCCTCTTTGTGTTTCCGAACAATGTTTCCTTGTTGAGCTGCCTTTCAGGGATAGTAACATAATGATGTAATTCTGTACTGAATTGGATTGTAAAATTGGAAGATATTGACTTGATTTGTCTAAGAAAGACTGCTGAAGCCTTCAGGTCCACAGTGGGACACACATTCACGCAGAATGAGGACAGCGGAGTGTGTCCCCATTCTCTTCCATTTAGATGAATGTATGAATGGATGGTATGAACAGAAGGAAAGATCACAGCATTCAGGAACTCTTTCAATGTGCATACAGGCCCCTCACTACTGTTTTAACCCTGGTGTTGTTGAAAATCAACACTTTTAATGTGGCTTTTCTTTCTCGATGGTTTTAACTTTTTCATACGTTTTTGTCTCCTATTTCATCACTTTTGAAACTTTTGTTTAATGTTTGTCACACTTTAGTTTTACAGTTATTTTTGGAATTTATGGTCATACAAACCTCCTTTATAGGAAATTAAGCAGAAATTAGGAATTATTTAGACTAAAATGAAATGAATGTATATGTTGATGGATAATCACAGACTGGAATATGTCAACTTTGACTCAATACTATTTCAGAACCCAGTCATTTTTTTTTTCTTCAAACACTATAAAACTGAATAAGACAACCCAAAATTGATAAAAGTAGAGAGTTGTGCTTGGCAACGAGCGTTGTGTGGAATCAATCATGTTATTTTGGGTAGTTAAAAAGAACATTGATATAGGAAAACTACATGAGGGTTAAGACAGACTGGGAAAATAGGCAACCCATTCTTTAATGAATTGTTCCACCTTAAATTTAGACAATCAAATGAATGTTATATTAGGATTTTTCAAAAATCCCCAGATATTAACCTGCATGTTCAATAGTACTCACAAACACAAATATTGAAATGTAGCTTCTAATATGCTTCTAATTGTGCAACGTTTTTTTCAGTCAAACATTTGAAACACAGGCCTACATTTATATAATTAAAGTGGTTAAAAGAGTCCTACAGAAGGAATTTAACTGTGGGCCTAGATGATCTGAGCTGTTGGAATGAAGTTACATCATGGCTTTTAGGGTTTTCTGTGCTTGTCCGTCTGATCGAGGTGCGATGCAACAGGAAACCGGACGAGGTCAGTGTTGTTTCACAGAAAAAAACAACTGCAACCATTCACCAGTTCAACCTGACAGATAGATTTTAATCCAGGTGATTATAGGTCCTTACATAATCATAGTTAGGGCGTATTATATTTTATTCCACTATGATTTGCAATGCGAAGTGTATTGGCAATGACAAAAATACACATGACAACGTCATTCATTTAGATGTGCCGGCTATGCATGTGTTTAGATGTCTGTTATGAGAAAAATAAAAAAACATTTTTTTTTTAATTTGCGCGGAGGGACTTTGTTGGGTCTTCTGCTTGCATCACTATAGTTCTCTATCTCACATTCTCTAGTTCACGCTGAGAATGGCAGAGGTTCAGTATGCGCAGTCAGTCACTCAGTAAACATAATCCAGTGTCAGTGATTTGGAGAGGACCCCCCCATCCTCCCCCAGTGGATGCAGGACAGTGGTCCTGAGCTCCTGAGTCCTGCCGGCAGACACAAGTGGCCGCGATCATCGCGAGGACAATCAGAAATGATCATCTGGGATCACAATTATTTTCTTGTTGTTGTTTTTTTCTTCTTCTTCTTCTCCTTCTTCTTCTTCTTCTTCTTTTTGCTCCCCTCCCCACCTCCCTTCCGAATCCTTCGCGAATTCCCCCTGATTCATGACAGCATGACGGAGCTCGGACATGCACATTTGGCATGATTTTAACAATGGTTCGATTCAAACGTACATCTCCACGGAGCTGCACCTGAGGTTTCATTGAAAGTCCGACCTTATTCTTACAGCGTGATGGATACAAATGAGTTCGCAGTACTGAAACTTTTTGTTGTTGGGATTTTGGGTGAGTAGACTACCTTTTGATTTTTCTTTCATTTGTTTTAATGAGCGCATCGCGTAAAACCTGGATAGTGTGTCATTATTGGTAGAGCTGTCATCACACAAAAAGCCCCTGTTGTTTGAGCAATCCCCCCACACCACTTTCCCCACTGTAATGACATTTCAGACACCGCAGTAAATAATGGAAGGGTATTATATGTACTGTACATTTCTATACTTCTATATCACATTGTGCGTCTCTTAACCCAGCCTGAGTGTGTCATGTTGCAAAGTGCATATATTAGGGATTGTTAAGAAGAATGAGAAGCATCAATCACATCTCACAACACTTACAGGGAATGGGAAAATGTATAGTACTGCACCCGCCCCAGTGGATAGACCTGACCTATATTGTGGCCAATTGAAAGTTCTGAATCTGGCTCATCAGCTGGTGGTACAAAGATGAAATCATGTATGGAATTATGTTTCAAGTCTGTGAATGATCACTCCACTCGATCAAACGTAAAATGTTGTCAGGATTTAGATGTTTGTATTGGTGCTCTGGATGTGTCCTGTGTCATTCATAAACAGTAGATTCTGGACTGATGCTGGGTATTGATTGAGATGAAGCAAAGCATTGATCTGGAAAATCTGCTGTTGTTATTCTAAGCCCGGTTCTCTCTTATAAATGTGGTAGTGTAAGCAAAATAGAGGCTGTAATATGTGGTATAGCAGGATTTCAGATATTAAGCTGATTTACAGCTCAGTGATTTTCTCCTGGAGCCTGTTAACTAGACTGAGTGCTCTTAGTGAGCAGTTCTTTAGCTGATATTTGGTCTTGGTGCCACCTGGTCTCAAGCCTGTTGAAATCGCGTGCCCTCCTCCGATGTGGGTGCATTAGCCAGGTGAAATACGGTAGGTTTTCAATTTCAAGGTCTTGGGTTCAGAAAGACTTCCAGCTTTGGTGCTTATCTAGAGTAGTGTTGCTGTATACCTAGCGCCTCTGGAGTCAGAAACCTAAAAGTTGGATAAATAATGAAAGCATGGATGCAAGAAAATGTTGAAAGTCTTATTTCCATTTTAAAGAGTTATACGCACAGTCGATAGTGGGATGTAGTCCATGTCCGGGCCAATACCTTAAGCCTGGACTCCCCTGGATCTCTGCCATGCAACAGCTGTCGCCCTACAGCACTGTGCAACCTAGCAGAAAACAAGTTTAGATGGTCCTATTATGACATAAAGTACTCTGTTGGCTCAGTATGATAGTGTAAAGGAATGAAGGAGAAAAATAGATATTTGTTTGATAAAACTGACCCATCTATATTTTGAGTCAAAAATGCCAAATGTCCCTGCAGCTGCTGCTATTAAGGCAATGCAGGTTTTTATTCCCATGCTGTAAAGACATGCAGCGGTGGTTTCCTGGGATAGCTCTTGTCTAGACTGAAATAATTTCCCTTTGAGATCTCCATTGGGAAGAAAGAAGGTGAAGGCCAGATGCAGTGCATTCAAAAACATCATTCTGAATAGTTACTTTCATTCTAAGGCCAGTGTGGTGGATGCCGTAGGAACTAGAGTATGAGGTCCACATCTGCACCACAAAAAATAGCTATTTCCCACTGTCTGTGAAGCATCTGCTTACCCCAATAAACAGCTATTCATACACTCTCACAGCGAGGGAAAATGCCTTGGGGTTCTTCTGTTCCACTGCCATCTGAAAAATAACTATCTTGTGAATTCTTTTAGTAAGAGGCTATTCATAGACCTGTGGTGAGATGTCAGTGTGTTGAGCTCAGTTCAATGCACGTGGCTGATGTCCCAATATGCTGTGCTGTTTATTTCCACATGGATGTTGTCATACACCATGGTGTTTATCACCTGCACAAACCAATAATGAAATGCTTTCAAGTTTGGTACTCAAGGCAAATAATGTGTTGAACGAAAAAATGTTGGATGTTTTCAGCCAGACATAAAGGTGCCCTTTATGTCTGGCTGAAAACATCCCACATTTTTTCACAAATTATGTGAAAACATTTTTTTCACAAACTATGGTTTTGCCAAAGTGCAACTTGCATTAACAATGTGGTCAGTTGAAAAGTTTACATTTTGATTTGTTCAGCCTACAGGAAAGTCGGGTATTTTTCTTATTGTCACCAAATCCCATAACAAAAGATCTAATCCAACAATTAATTTGTGATACATGAGGGTTATTGCTTGCCAAGGTCCATTTATTTTCAGATAGCGGACACCTTGAAGGGCATAAACCTGCTTATACCATGGTCACTTGCCAAATAACATTTACTTATTTTATTTAACCATTAATTAATATTTTGATGTGTTAGACAATCAAAATCTGTAGTTTTTTTCAAACAATAACTCAGTTTTGCTGGCCACACCTGGTTTGACTAATACCTGGAACAATCATTCCTGTCCCATTAGGTCCATGCAATGCAAATGTTGTTCACTGCTCCAGTAAATAGGATGGACTTTAGATCCATATGTATGAAAATTATGAAAATATATGAAAATTGTTTTTTATTAATTGTTATTCTTTACTTTTTTTTTTCAATTTTTTCCATTGTGTACATATGCAATCCTAACTTGGTCATCCTGATTGTCCATACTGTAATTTTGCAATGTTGGTCTATTTTGTACTCACCACTCTGTTTCATGTGTGTTCTGTTTTTTCTCCTTTTACGTTTTTAAAGGGTGGGGGGGAGTTTTTCTTTATCCAAATCTAGGGTCTAAGGACAGAGGGTGTCATATGCTCTGCTGATTTTAAAGCCTCTGATACTCTTTATAATCTCAATGTATGGCTGTCCAATTAAAATCATGTATTTCCAAATTTGGAAAATTAAAAGATGTATGTGTTTGAGAAATATATATTGCAAATATACATAAACATGAAAAAAGTAAAGCCTAACAATCATTAACAAGTAATTTCTCACATGGATCTATAAGGTCCATCATATTTACAGGAGCCGTACATGCCTTTGGTGTGGGAGACCAGGATTCAATTCCCACTATGATACATCAGCCAATGTGTCCCTGAGCAAGACACTAAACCCCAAATGCTCCAGAGGCGTGCAACCTCTGACATACAGTGTGTATCAATTGTAAGTCACTTTGGATAAAAGCGCCAGCTATTTGACATGTAATGTAATGTAATTTAACAAATGGGCTTGGAGCTGGGAGCAACAAATTGCAAGACAGACTAACACATATTTTTTAATTTTTTAAACCTCACAGTTACACATGTGTTTGAAAAGCATCAAAAGTTATATGGACTTAGAGGAGGGATGTCAAGTCAGAACTTAGAAAACCTGTCATCCCACTGGGTTACAAATTTAGATTAAAAGGACCTGGTCTCTGGTGTTCATTAATACTTAAAAACACACAAAGAAACAGCTAAATATGAAAGGAATATCTACTGTCTGAACTATTCTAGTTAGTAGATTGTACATATCTGGACTCATAGCATACAAACCATTGCTTGGTGTAACAGCCTGTAGCAGATAAAATGTGATGCTGATTTACAGATTTACATTCTAATATTTGAGCTTTCATTATATAGCTAAACTTGCCGTGGAAGCATGTTAAGAGCATTATTAATCTTTCAGTTACCTGTTAAAGATTCATGCACCAGAAGGGCCTTGAACTTTGTCTCTTTGCTCATCTTCATATCAAAGTCTAATGCTGACTCCAAGAGTGTGTCCGGCTAAGCACCATATGGTCTGCACATTGCAGAGCCATTTTATACTTTATATGTGCCTATTCATTTATTTCTTATCTGTTGTGACTATTCTTATGACCCATCCTTATTTAAAAATGTCAGTGAAAAGGTACTAGAAGCTGCCATGTACTTCCATTTCTTTAGATTAGATCTCATCTGATCTTATGTGAAAGCAAACCACAAATGTTACATTACATTATTAACTATGTTTAGTGATTGTTTGTCTTTTTAAGCAGAAATGCCAAATATTAATTGTTGTCAGCTTTCTTAAACATAATCATTTATGTTTAGTTAATGTTCTATACAAATAATAAAATTATATATTTGGGGTTTGGACTGTTGGTTGGACCAAACAAATAATTCAAAATATATCAACTTAGGCTTTAATAAATTATAGTTGACATGTCTTAACTATAGACCAAACGATCAATCGATTCCTTGAGAAAATAAGTGAGATACTCCACTTAATGCACAAAAATTAAAGCTATTCAATCAATATGCAGTGTATCAAATGTACGTGAAAGCAGTTGGCTTCAATAATCACTCTTATCATTCATGCTTAAAAATGCTGCTAATAACATGTTAATTTGTATGACAGCTCTGAGGAAGAAGCAAGAGGACAAACCAAGCACTTATTATCGGATCTCATTTGCAGAAGACGACATCCACTGGTCCTTGCTTCTCAAAGGAGCAGTGAGGGGTAGAGTTGGCAGAGGATGATTAGATGTCTCTTTATATAAGAGTAGGCTGGAGGAGATCTGACAGAGAGAGGGTTTTCTGTCAAAGCATTGAATAGGTGGTAATGAGCACTGTTAAACTGAGCATTAAATTAAAGGTGATGACTGAAAGGAATGATAGATGATAGACTGAAATTAGCTAATGATGACAAGGAAAGGGCTACGCTTCCTTTATTTAAAATTTTTCTGTGAGGCCAAAAAGTCATTTTCCACTGACATGATTTAAAATGACTACAGCAGACACAATGTAGCCTAATGAATTGAAACTGTCAGACAAATTAGATGAGAAGATGACACACATCTGTCCAGGTTTACCAGCCTGTTAGGCAGTATCCACTAAACACTGTGTCAATCTATTGTTGGTTGATACTTTAAAGCATGCTGAGATTAACCTTTAATTAACACACAAGCAGTCTTTTAGATCCAGAAACAGTTCCAGACTCATGTCAAGGGGTTAAGAGTGGGTTTGGTAACTGTTGAGAGTCCTTTGTTCAATAGTCTACAATAGTAAGAAGTTGTAAGAAAACATTACAACAATTATTCATAAATTCATATGTATTTGGGTTATTGGCAGGGTTCTCAGTGCTAGTACTGTGCAGTGTGTAGTTTTGTTGGAACATGAATGACCAGTCATTTTCTAGTATTTGGCAGTAGTAGTGCTTTTCTTGGACTGTACACAAAAGTATTATTTTGGGGCTGGATACTACAAGTTTGAAAATAAAAATAAAAATCTCAGGGTGGGGAGCTAGAAAGAGTTTACCTGACTTCTGTAGCCGACTCCTGATCTCGGCTTGAGGCTAACTGCTCAAGGCTACATTAGCATAGCACTAGCATAATACACCTCTGATCAAACTGTCTGTCTTAGTGTTGCATTGTGGGTAATGTAGGTGCTAGGTTTTGACAAGGAAGAATAATTTGTGGAATAAAAAAGATGAGACTGGTCTGGCACATGCTTGTGTGGCGAGTGGGACTTTTGTGGGGCGCCTTTTTGGCCCGCTCAACGACCGGACCCAAGGAAGACACCGGTCACTCCTCCCGGGGAATTTCCCCACGAGAATAAGATTTGATTAGCTCCATAGTTAAACCACCAAAATACAGAAAGCACACAGGTTCGACTTATGCAGAAAGGCAGAGACATAATTTTGTTAAAGACAATGATTTTATTGTTACAATTATAAAAACCTAAAGTATAAAATACCAGTAAAATACCAAAATAGGGGAGATGAGTGCTTAGTGGAGGGACCGGGTCAAGGGGTGTGGGAGCTCAGGGAAGGATCAGTCTAATCACCCGTGAAAACACTCAAACACACACGGTGGTATATCCCAAAATAAACCAAAACAGGGAAAACACAGCACACAGGAGGGAGACACCACCACCGGGGACACCGACACTACCGTCAGCACTCAGCGTCTGTGGGAAACAGAGCACTTAATTACTTGGGGGAAATAAATCAATAAACCAAAATTAAATGAAAAACAACTTCGATCTAAGCCAAATTTAGGCAACCATAGGTGGCTGATAGCTGCCTAGAGCCAAACAAAAAGAAACTAAATACAAGAAATAAACCATAAACGGAAAACAATGTCGTTTTCAAAACTTCAAAAGAAATAGGAATTAACCCCCAAAATCAGTTAATCCTAATTAAACCAAAGAAACCCATAAACAGAGACACCCATCTCCACACATATTAATAAACACGGGCAGGCCAAAGAAAGGCCAAAGGGCACCCGGGTGAGCAATAGATCCTGGCACTGCAAGGTGCGTGGAGGGAAGGGAGGGGCTAGTGTAGATACCAGCGCCGGCAAAGCAGTTTACATCCCATCAGGACGCTTTGCACCAACACCGATAGTGCCGATAGTACAACTACAAGGGACCAGCAGCAAAGCTCAACCCTCTTCCATTGCAGGATTAATCCGTTTTGTGACAGGGAGACACTGTCGTATTTACGTGACCGCGAGAGGACCCAAGGCGGAAATGTGGTTTCGGCAAAAAAAAGTAGAGCGGGTCAAGAAGGCAAACCCCTGCCAAATAGCATGCTGTTACTTCCGGAGAGTGTGATTGAGAACATAGCGACCAATCAACCTACAACCATTTGCTTGGGGTTTGTGAGTTCTTGCTAATGTTATCTACTATGTGGAAATTCCACCGGATGTCCCTCTTTCAGCCAGATGTCCATTACCTTCCTCTTCCTCTGTGTTGGAATTTTAAACTCCGGTGGATACACAAGGACTATGGTTAACAGCTCCTCAGATCTCTGCAGGGTAAATCCAGATAGCTAGCTAGACCATCTACCAAAACAAGATCCTTCCAGAGGCCATTTTGCAGCGGCACTGTGGCTCTGTCTGCTGCTAAGCCCCGCCCAAGAAGATTGTGATTGGTTTTAAGAAATGCAGTTAAACCAGAACACATGCTATGTGGACTAGCCAGAACCTCCAACGCAGTACTGAAGAGGAAGGTCTGGCAATGTGAGACTATCCACTCACTGATAACCTTACATTCAGGAATGAGCTGCTTCAGTTCAGATCTGTGGGGTTTGTGCCACCTGAAGCTTCAACGTGATGATTGAATTGATCTAGAGAGCTAAATCACCGCGGCTGACCTTTAACTAGCTGTTGATAGTCAGTAAATACCTCGAAACTTTAGGCTGGCTGCTTGGTAAACCATGAAGCCACGTTTTCCGTTTCTACTGTGGAATAGAGAAGATGGGATGGGTGGGTGTGGAGGCTTTAGAGTTGTTTAAAGACACCTTTGACGAAGTTGTGCTGATTAATGAAGTAACAATAAATGTAACTAAAAACTTTAGCTGTTGAATCAGTTGTAAATTATACTGTAATTGCAATGAGTAATTGATTGCATTTTTCAGTCAGTTTTATAGTTTCTTGTGTTTTGCTCCTAAAGGTACATCCAGTGTAGTTATTCATGTATAGACCAGGTGAGCGACCAGCCAAGTTAGCATGATTGAGATTTTGATTTTGTTAGATTTTAATCAGTAGAGAGCGAAGAGAGCAAAGACACTTCCACAAAGGGCTCCTCCAGTGATGTTGCAGTTCTCCCTGGTATTGGACCCTAACAAAGATGTCAAGGAAGGTCTTAGATTCATTAATGCCCTTTAAACACCCCAGTCTGTCCTCACAGTCTCTGACCCAGTGTTGCAATTTAAATTTATTACTCTGGTACAGAGTCTTTGTCTCTACAAAGCAAACAGCCTCCCTCTCGGTCTGTCTGCCTCCCTCTTTGTCTCTTCTGCTGTCTTTTCTCTCCCTCGCAGACGGCAGATTAACAGCTTGTTGGCGTTGTCCTGACAGACAGCTTTTCAAGCACAGCTCTTCGGTACTGTTGGCCAAACAACTGACATTAACAAATCCTTTTTTTGCTTAATTAGTAGTTCTGCAATATACCGTATTTTTTTTTTAGGGAAAATAGTTTATGAGTAATCCGATGTGAAAGGGTTTGATAATCCCTGCATGTGTTCCATCAGAACACTCGGTAGTCTCAACCTGCATGTGTCTATATGTCCATCGGTATATCCGTTACATCCCTGATGAGTTTTTTTACTCAGTGTTGCAGTGATAATGCATTCCTCTGCTGTACTCTGGCTTTCATCACAATGAGTGTGCCAAGGATAATTAATGGGCAGAAAAAGTTGACATATTTACAACTGATTGGCTGTGTGGGGGCTGCATCACTCACAGGGGTAGAATATTTACAGCTGCTGTGTTTCTACACTGGACATTTAAGGAAGAGTGCATCTATTCTATGTTTCATTTTTGGCCAAAGGAGGTAAAAAAAATAATCAGGTGTCTTGCATTTGTCATCAAGCCCAGTTCAAGTTTAAACAGCTTTATATATATATATATATATATATATATATATATATATATATATATATATATATATATATATATATATATATATATATATATATATATATATATATATATATATATATATATATATAGATATATTCACTTGAACCTCTACATTTACAGCATTTTCTTTGTGTAGCTATGCAACTGTGACTGCTGTCAGAAGCATGTGGTGTGTTTCTCTAAGCCTATAAAGTGGATAATTAATGCCTGCCGTAATGTTATCAAAAAGGAAAAAATGTTTGCTTTTGGTTGGAGCAAGCGTTCCAGCGGAGCTAATTTTTATATTGGTAAAACAGAGAGGCTTTTGGCCATTTTTGGCTTTTATGCTTCTGAATTATACACTTGTCTGAAATTGAAGAGAAGTGTATGGGGAATACTGATGAAAGCCTGAATCCCATGCTGTTTCGACAATACACAGTGTTATAATCACATCAGCGCTGTCACCGACAGCCTGCTCTGCTCATTTATGCTTATTTGAAAACATTTTTTGCCCATAAACACATGGTTAAAATATTTGTAATGACATTATTTCGTTTAGATGCTCCACCAAAGACAACATTTTCATGAGCCTTTCTGTGCAGCAGCTCCAGCGTTTTCCACAAACAAGCCATGACAGCTTAAAGACAGATGAATTCTCTCTACAGGGGCCTATTCCGCTGAAGATTGGTTGTATTTTTCTCTCCACATGGTAAATGAACTGCATTTATATAGAGCCATTATACCAAAAAAAGTACTGGCATGCTGTACACGGCATGCTGTCAAACCCCACAATCACAAGCTGACCTGCTCCACCACCTGCCCTACTTTAGGCCTGGAACAATTTCAACTTTTACTGTACAATTAATTGTCTCAGAAATAATTGTGATTGACAATATAATTGTCTCTTTCAGTCAAAATTAAAAAAAGTAAACGTTACAAAATAAAATGTTGAATAAATTTCAGGATACGTCTTCAGGTTATATCACTGTTATGTGACACAGATCATGTAATAACACAGGTGCACAGCCTATGAAGTAAACCACGCCTCGTTACATTTTTTTTCTTAAATGAACATAATATTGACAATAGTACAGTATAAAATAGTTTTCTGGATCTTAGCTAATATTCACAATTAATTGTGGTCAAACAAAGAAACCGCAATTATGGAAAACAATTGTGATTATACACAATTCTAAAACATTTTTACAGGCCTACCCTACACACAGTGGGATAGGTTACAAAATTGCATTTCTCCCCAAAAAGTCTCCAATCATGGATTCAATCTTCTCCACCAGGTCACCCAGCATTCCCCCTCTTCTCCTCCCCCTCTTCCTGCTTTTGTTTGCCAAGTACCCAGAGTTCCCCACTGTCTTGCACATCTGTGTCATTCTCCAGTCTCCCCTTCCTCTCCCTCTTCCTTGACCCCTAGAGCCCCCCCCCCATGGACGACTCCACTCTGACAGAAACAGCCTGGATGCTTCTACTCAGGCCGTAGAGAAAGGAAACTCCTCCTGGCTTTCTCTTGTACTCCAAGTAAAGAAGGGATATTCTTCTTAATTTGATCCTTGAGAAGCAAATTTTGGATTGAAAGGGATCCATGGGCAACATGCACTGAACCATAAGCATGAAATATTGTGCCTTAAGTGCAATATTCACCCTCCAGATTTTTTTATGTAACTTTTTCTCCCTTGAGCAATCTCCTTCAAAGTTTCTGAATTCATTTTGGTTTGTCTCACCTGGCACATCAGCTGCTCGCTGAATAATAATCACCCATCTGTCAATCACTGTGGCCTTTGCTCACTGTAAATCCCGCACGCTTGTTTTTATAAACACAGTTTGAGAATAGAAACGGATCACATAGTTTACATTCTTATTCTTCTCATAAATGGGATGGGATTTCTTTTGTCTATGAGAACAAATAAGTTTAAATTAAGACGAAGAGGTGTCTCTCCTGTGGCTGTGGGATTTTTTTTTTTATCAAGGCGGCTTCAGAGGAGCAGCAGACAGCTGGTAGCCACGGCTGAGTGAGGGGAGATGATTTATGTGCTTGTTTAAGCAGCAGTCTTCTCGGTCATTGACAGCTGACAGATCCATCTTTAAAATGTTGTTCCTAATCTGTTCCTATTTGCAAAGCAGATCCAATCAGACTTGGCTTGCTCTGTAGTGCTATTAAAAGACATTATTTCTCTGTTTCATACCACCCACTGGAAATGTTAATTAGAAGATGGAGATTTAAATCGTGACTGCTACAAAGTTGACTCAGAATTTGCAAGAGTAGTCAGAGGGATAAAGACAGACCAAGACATACAGAACAGAATATAGAAGAAACAGTGATTGTGTCATCTACCGTTTTTTCTGACCTCATCCAAGAGTTTGCACCAGTAACCTTTCTGTCACCTGTTTGCTTACAACACAACACAGCTTATTGGGCTTCACGCCAAGATAGGAGAATATACAGTAGAGACAATCCAGAAAACACAAAACCATAGTATAGATGTTTTTGTAAATACTGTATACTATATATACAATCTGCATGGAGTGCTGCTCGGGCTTGTAGTACATCCCTCTGCTCTTCAGTTTGGGAAAACTGAGGCACTCAAGAGCGTTTAAAAGATCATTTAAAGCCTTTCCACCACTTGACTTTAAGTCATAAAAACATAAAAACATGCCAATATGCATTTCAGCCATTAAGGCCTTCATCAGGTCAAGTAGAAGTGCATGTCATGTATAATATTACAAGGGATCATACTATAAGATGATAATTTAAGAGAATAACTTAAAAGGTGCAGTAATCAATGTTTATATAACCAAATCAAATTACTCAAATTACTATACTTATTGCAACATGGGTGCTCATAATGACTAACCCTTAAAAAATGATTACCCGACTTTGCTGTTACCATCAGCTCTAAGGAGCTTTTGGCGTCTTTTGGCTAATGTTTTGGTTTTAGGGCCCGCAACTTATGGGTTTGGTTTGCTGTCACTGCTCTCATCAACATTATTTCCAGAATGCAGCACCCTTTGCACCCCTAGTTCCCACGGCAATGTTTCCAGCAGCTGCTGGCAACTGTTTTCAGCCAAAAAAAGCTCAAATAAACCCACTGTATAATACCTGCCCATCACTTAACAGCAGACAGACAAAGTTAGCGACTAGCATTTAGCAGCTAACAGCCAGGGATTTTCTTCAGGAGTTTGTAGAGACCTTTAACCAAAAAGAAAAGCAAACTTTGGACTTAAAGCTTATTACACTGCCCACAAGTAGCCCAAACAATGCAGCTTAAAGTCTTTGTAAGATAATTCTTGTTGCTGATACTTATATTTTTCTAAAAACAACGTCTTAGTTAGTCAGGAAAATCCACAGTCCACACGGTCGACTGTTCCATTTGGAATTATTTTCTACTGCATAACAATGGTGAAAACTGTCCCTTTAATATCTAGTACCAGACTCTCTGTATGAAGGAGGGTCTTTCAGGAGCACTGCTACAGAAAAAAGAATTCCAGTCTCATGCCTTTTATTTGTCTGTGCCACTGATGAATTTTGTTACCTGCAATAACCTAAAAGCTGCCCCAAATGTTGAACTTAGAGTTAGGCCATTGGTTGAGGCACTGATCAATTTCTCAGACTGAGCAAAACTTCACTACTGTACTCAAGTCAATACAGGATTTAGTTTGATTTGCTGTTGTACAGGGAACTACAGTTTATAACTCAGCAGTTTGTTTTCTCCTCTCTTTTCTGACCTTGCACCAGCAGAGATCCGCTCCCATAAACAACAATTTGTAGGGATGCTCTGTGACCTTACATGACCCGGCCAGGTCTGTGTTTCTATCACAACAACATCCTCTCCTTGCTGTCCTGTCAGATGGGACGACTGACAGTCTATCACTGTCTCTCTGTCAAAAAAGTTATTAATGCTAGAGGTTCAATCCATTAGAAGCTGTGAAATCAAAGCTGTAGCTTCTGCCTACAGCTTGTTTTATCCCTTTCCAATTTTCTTTTTGAAGCTGCTACGTGTCCTATTCCAACATGAATTACATATTTACACACTGATTTTGATACATTAGCATTGGTATCATAAATTAAGAACATAGGAGCAGAGGAGGCCAGGTCATATTGCTTTACAGCACAAAACTGATGGAAAGTACATGCCTACAGTACATGTTGGCATCCTCTTCAGCCAAAGAGAAAATAAACTATACCTCTAGAAGGAGGAGGGAAGATAAGAAGTCACATCCTCTCTAAAGAATGTGGGAAACACATGTGTGCGAGGCTATAATAATTATTTGATTTTGTTTGTTCATCATGGTCAATTCTCACAATTAGTTTAACACTGGTAATGGTCAGAAAAGTGTAACTTGAAGTTGATTTTTCAGAAGTAAAATTTTGGTCAATAGGCTTGCTCCCTATGTGCACATCATAGAATTCAACACCTGATATTCACTGGCAGTCAGAGGCTTTCTATTCATCTACAGGGGAGTGAAGATATTCTGTATCTTAAAAGCAAGCTATCTGTCAGTGACCTCAGTTGTATAGCCTCAGTCATTGTTTGAGGAGCTATAAATTCCCCTGGATGGAGAGAAGAAAAAATATGTATATATATCAGACCAACTGACAGAACTGCTTAAACATAGGGAAGAACAACTCAAAAAGATAAACACAAAGTTCAGTGACGTGAAAAGAACGAATACATTTTAACGAAAAGAAGTGCAAAGGCTTGCCCCGACTGAAGCAGAACTAAAAAAAACAAGTACAATTTAATGAACAAGCAAAAGAAGCTTAAAAAACTCAAAAACTAAACAGCCTTTACAAAGAACAACATTTTCACAACAAGATTAAGATCAAGACTTTGCAAAGTGAATGCGACTATTTCACAAAGTTGTCTAAGGAACAGGAAAACCAGATTTATAAAAATGGAGCAAATTATCACAGCGCTAATAACGGAAACAGAAAACCACACAAAGGAGGAAAATAAGCAGTTTAAAATCAGAGAACAACTGGAAGACCAACTGAGATGCTAACGCTGAGCGGAATAATTAACTGATAGAAAAGCAGAATGAGATCACGAAACACATTGAGACCAGAGACCCGGAAATATTACAACTCAGAAAAGACATTTGTGATTTAGAGTCAAGGCTGAAATTGGATTCAATCCGAACTAGTAATGTCAAGGCTAAAAGAGACCTTAAGCATAAACAGTACCTTCAGTTTCTGGAAATTTTACCCCAGAAGAATGACGAAATTAAAGAAAAGGAGAATATAATCACAGACAAGACTGTGGAGATAAATGCAAGGAACAAAGAGCTGAACAGGGTGGAAAATAAATGTGCTTTAATGAAGAAGGAGCTGAACAGAGTGAAGAGCCAGCTGGATGAAATGAAGTCGACGCTGGACACCAGTATGAAATCTGCTAAAGAGGAGCAGGAGCGGGTGCAGAAGATATTGGCCAAGATCATGGCTGAAAACGTGCGCTAGTTTAGTTGTATTTCTGTATTGGCGGCGGAGAAAGATGCGAGCGAAGTCATTGGGTCCTTTGCGGCAACGCTGCCTAATATCCAGAAGCTTGTCAATGGAGAGCAGCTTTACTCTCTGTAAAAATGTAACGTACAAGAATCTGGTAAGACCAGGCTAGTGGCAACAGCCTCATGCTGAGAATCAAAAGAAACACACCTTCAACGTTCTGTGTGTGTGTTGCGTTAGTTCAGGGCAGTTTCCTGCTCTTTGCTATGACAACCAGTCACGCTTGTCTCCCTCATGAGGCAGTACTTACTAATCTGCAATGGAAAAAGGAGGACAGGGCACCGAGTCAAGCCGAGTCGAGCAGGTACCATGTGATGGAAAAACGCCATTAGATAACAGGGCAGCTCCTATCCACATATCATTGTCCTTAGGCAGGACGCTGAAACACCTAGAAATCTACTGCACTAAGGATAACTGAAGACATGCTCTGAAATGCCAATGGAAAAGTGTATTCCATACTATTACTCAAATTAGGTAATGAGATCTTGCATGCTCTCGTCGTATTTGTGTGGGTTTCCACCATGTGCTCAGGTCTCCTCCCACCACTAACAATACGTATGTAAGGCTAGCTCCTGTCAGGGCCCCCGACCAAGGCCCTGGCATCAACACCTGGAATTTATAAAACACAAAGACACAGAACTGCATTACGACCGGTTGTAGAATACTTGTAGTGCATTACAATTTTTATTTTTATTATAAGAACGGGATAGGTTTATGAAGGTGCCCTGATCAGTGCAGTGTACCTTCCAGACATCGTTATGAAGGATCTACTTTTTCTGGGCTTTGGAAAGGTTTTGAGAAAGATTAAAAACTGGCTTAAAAATATACTATGTAAAGAGTTAAAATCACCCTTGTTTGCAGTTTGAAGTGTGTTTTACAATGATGAGTGGCCACTGGACAAAATCAGCGGAAAAGCTGAGTGCCGTTTGTGGGTGCATGAATATTTCACGCTCCGTCGCTACTCGTCATCTTTCGTCAATTCAACATGCTTCGCGGTATTAGAGCACATTAAATACAGACAGGGGACAACAGATGCCTACTGCAAATACAAATTCCAGTAGCAACTGCGATCTTTAGGTACACTTCTTTTTATCAGAGCTTTAAGGTCTCCCAGGGAAACCAATCAATATGCTGTAGTGTGTTCTGAAGAATATTCCATGACCAATGTGCAAACTAACGTTGCTATTAAGTCCTGAAGAAATCCAGTGGAGTCATCTAGTGGAGCGACGACCATGACAGCTGTTGGTGACAAGTGACAGGACATCACGCAGATGAAGGGATTTCACACAACAAATGAACATATAATGCTGCTGTCTCATTAGGCTTAATGAAGGCTAGGAAATCAATGTGTTAATGATTGATTGACTGAAATAGTTTGTTGACATTGTTTTTGTCAATATAAAAATATAGCATATATAATTAAATTATTTACACATAATTTTGTTATTGTACGTTTGTCATTTCCTTTCCATAATGGTTCTGGTAGTGGTTGAGTAAGTATATCTAAAACGTATGTATGACGTTAAAACACATGTTCTCCTTATGTTCTCCTAACACAGACACAGGTAGGCTACCCTAGCAATGCATGGAATACATAATTAAAAAAACTAGCCTCAGAGAAAAGGTAGCTGAAGGCTCTGGCTCCCATTCTACCTTTGGAGACTCTAGGAACTATGATCTATGTCCCTGACTATTAAGAGCTTTATAGATTAGGAGAAGGATTTGGAATTCAATTCTGGATTTTAACGGGAGCCAGGGCAGAGACGCTAATACGGGAGAAATAGAATATCTTTTCCTACTTGTCACAACATGTACTGATCAACTGGACTTAAGGGACTTATTGGAGCAACCTGCAAATAATAAGGATTTGCAGTAATCCATCCTAAAATTAACAAATGCATTGGCTCATTTTTCTGCATCTTAAGACATGATTTCATTCTTAGATTACAGTTTATATGAAATCAAGGCAAAAAAATATATATATATTTGAAAATATATAAAATAAGTACGTAGGTACAAACCTCTATTCAATGAAATTGCTGGTAGAGAAAGTTTTGAAGATAAAAAATATTAAAAAAACACACAAAGGGATGGAATCAGCTCAGCCACATCACTGCTAACACTACAGGAACCTCAAAAGAAAAAGAAAAATTTTCAAAAATACCCATTTCCTTGGATTTCTATGACAATTTTAACAATATATTGAGACTCTCAAACTATAAACACTAGTAATAATAATAATCAAATCAAAGTAGTCCAACTGTATTCATGGTAAACTCTTTAGAGTTAGAAATTTCTATTATTGATGTGTATTCATCTGAATTCTATTTTTAATCGACAATGTTAATAATAATAATGTGGACAAAATCCCAAATTTCTACTGAACTCAGCCCAAGGAGTTAATCAGAACAGTTAGTCTGTGGATCAGAACCTGCTGACGGTTCCACGCACTCGCTACTGTACTAGGTGACCGATCTTTTCAGGCTGTTGCCCCTAGGTTGTGGAATGACCTTCCACCGTCTATGCGCTCTTCTGATTCTGTTGATGCCTTCAAATGCAGACTAAAGACACATTTATTTGTTCAAGATTTCAATTAGCTACTTGTGGGTTGATATGATCATGTACTGTCTATGCTTTTATTGTGTGTATTTAATGATGTTAATGTTTTTGTTGTGAAGCACTTTGTGGCCCTATACCTGGGAAAGGTGCTATATAAATAAACTTTTACTTACTTAATTACTTACTTAAAACTAAAATGGTTCCAAATAAAAAGTACTTAGCTTTTAAATTATATGTAAATCAGTGTCACGGTACAGCATAAAGGAGGACCCAAACGCAGAGTAGGCAGGCAAGGCAGGAATGATTTATTGACAAAGTCCAAAAACACAAGGAACAAAGGGTGGAGTCCAAAAAACACTCCACAGCCAAACGCAGGCACTGTAGAAGGTGAGCAGGACACAGGGAAAACGCGTGGGGAAAAACTCACAGGGAATGACAGGACTGCAGGCAGGATGACGAGGAACACAGGTAGGCAGGCGGGCAGATGAATAAGAAGGCACAACTAGGAAAACAAAACAGGTAAGCACACGGGGAGACGGCAAGGTTGACAGCTCACACGACGACGGCAAACAGGCAAACAAAACTGGAATGATCCAACAAGAGACAAAGGAAACACTGGGGTTAAATACAGGAGGTAATGAGGTAACGGGGAACAGGTGAGACATCAGGTGGATCACATTAGGGCGGGGCTGGACAATCAGAGAAACAAAGTGAAGCTAGACAAGACTAGACACGACAAGACAGGAAGCTGACTATCAAAATAACAGGAAGTAGAACAAACAGACACTTACCGGGAATCACAAGACAGAACCACACAGGACCGGGGAGAAAACGAAGAAACAAACACAGGGAAGGCCAAACGGGGAAAATAACCCCAACAAAACCCCAAACCACAACAAATCAGATGTTAAACATTTGTTTCCAAGCTTAAAATTAAGTTTCTAAATCAATTATTATCACTCCCTTCCCTCTCTTTTTTTCCCTTGTCTCATCCAAGTGCTTGGAGAAACCTCAGCCGATTTTCAGTGACTTAATTTGGTAGAAGCAGAAGACAGGTCCTACAGCAGGAAGAGAATGAGACAAAAGGACATCGGATTTGTTTCCCTTTTAATTTCTCGGATTAGATATTTTTAACACAGGACACAGTAGTGCTGTAGGCATGGATACGGATTTGGATAAGATCTTCTTCATATCCTTTGGAATGCATTATGCGATCTTCCCTGTGTTTAAACACACAAATTCAGTTTGCAGAAAAAGTGCAGCAAAATGCAAAAAGAAAATTTTCTCTCTAGACAAATTGCACCATTATTACGAACCGTCTTCAGCAGTCCTGTTGCGATGACGATGACGGGGCGGACCTGATATTGTGACATGAGGTGGAGGCTGTCAAACTCCGTGCCTGTGTTTTCACTTTTGACAGTGCTGGCAAATTATCTACTTTCCTTCATCTTCTCTTTCCTCTCATCTATATTTATCTTGACAACCTGAGGGCATGCAGTGTGACAGTGTGCCAACTGGGCCCATACATGACTGGCACGCTGTCAGCCACCGTGCATCATCTTCAAACACCTTGATTTAGTTTTTCTCCTAATTCAAATTGCCATGGGTGGCCTGCATAATTCACATATGTAATGCTGTTACCATGTAGTGCTCAGGCTGCGTTACAGTTGACGTGACAGTTCTTGCAAAATATTGCTTGGTTTAAAGCTTCTCCTTATCGAGAAGTCTTTAAAGGTGCCCTGCCACACGTATGTCATTACTTAGTGGTAATGTCTGAAGTTCTACTATGGAATCTAACATTTCCTGTGGAAAAAATGCCTTGGTTGCCCTGTTTAAAGCCATTCTAGCGGGGTATAGAAAGCCTGCAGGAAGACTCAGCTCGATTTGTGCCAGTTCTTATTACTATTCAAGCGGCTTAACTCGGATTGGGTTAACATCTAGCCAATGACAGCCTGGCTATCAGCATCCTTTACCCAGCCCAACAGAGCAAAATCCTTTACATACGTATATATAATAGTAATGAGCTCAGGTAACATGACGTCAGACTGACCAGCTTTTGTAATTGGCTTGATTTCTCCGCTTATTTCTTTTCAGTGGCAAGACCTGACAGAAGACAATAACAATTTTCACTTTTCATTTCACATATGGAACTTAACGTATTCCAAAAAGCAAGTAAAAACGGTTTTATGTGGCAGGGCAACTTTAATGATTCTTCCTGCTCAAGTGAAAGTTGTTTTTTTGTGGATTGTATATGGAAGCTTGAGGGAAGCCAATAACTGCAGCCTGTTAGCATCTTGCTAATTTAACACCCCCACATGCAGAGAATCTAATGAATATCCTGCAGTAAGCCCATGGGCAATTTCTTCCTTCATACCGTACATTAGCAAACAAAATAAGACTTAATTATGCCAGTTTAATTACGTCTGTCTTTTTTAAACGTGGTTGTTGCTCTATAAAATACATGTACTTTCAAATTAAAGCATCCCTTTGACAAATCATGGGCCACCCATAATTGTATTCAAAGACAGAACAGCGGATGTTGTTGTTAAATTAAATTAATTAAAGTAGTTAAAATGTTAATTTGCCTATGATCTGAAACTTTGATGCAGTTCCTATTCGGAATCATATGGGCTTGATCCATAGGCAGCGGCGTCGGCAGGGGCCAGTAAAGGCTTCATTAGCATAACTGGGAGGTTGAACCTCAGTCAAGAGAAACCTGATAAATGGAAGTGGCTGGGTGAATGAACAATTACGAAAACCATCCATTCACCCTTTTCAGTTGTCTATAGAACCCTAAGATTAAATTGCCCCTTCGCAATGAGTGTGAATGGATGAATGAACTAATGTTAAATTGATTACTTTTTAAATGTTTCATTTACATTTTTTTACAAGAAGTGAAAACTCTATATGAAGAACAAAAACGTCACACATCTGTCTCTCACAGCTCAGCTCATGCATTCAAAGACTTTTTTTCATTTTCACATTGAGTTACTTCAAATGGACGAGTGGGTTCAGTAAATGGAAAAGACATTACTACAATCTACAATTCACAGCCTAGTGTTTGTGATAGTAGAGCCAGCAACAGCTAAACTGCACCTCTGCTATTCATCCTCTCTGCATAGCTAAGTGCCAATTGAATCATGTTATTTGTGTGGATATTCCGTGTTTTTGAGCCCTGTTCTTTTTGACCAAATAAACAGATACTATACAGATATGCATGCTGCTGTATGTAAATTTTAAAGCTGCACTAGCTAATTGTTTGGGTTGTAAGGCACAAAGTCTCACATTTTCAGACCTATCTCCACAGCGCTATATATATATATAATATTAAATGAATTTAAACTGATCACACAATACAGTAACATGAGCTTTTTATATTAGCTGGACACATTGTTAAAACTTAAACTTTTCTCTTATCAGTGTATCTTTGTGTGTACTTTGTCCATGGCAATCCTCTTAAATCAGTCCCAGTTACAGTAGATAGTAAATATGGGAAACATATTCTTTGTAAATCTTCACAATCATTCCTATACACTAAACATATCACACCCACAGTAGAAGTCACAGCAACATCACGTGAATCAGCAGTCAAAACTGTGAAGGTTTGACAAAACACTTTAAGCCTGTTGTTTAAGAAAAAAAGAGCACTTATAGATTTCAATAGAGATCCTAATTGGGAATGTTTTCCACCCTGTGTAGTATACATATCTGGATTATATATTATTTTTTAAATATAACTTTGTTGAAAATTTGAATGTTATGCATAACAAAACACTGGCAACTCTGTTCTTCTATTGCTTATTTCTTAAATAAACCAGGAGCATATTAGGAAGTGTTGCACCCATATGTAATAAGCTGTAAAATATCTACACTTAATCTGTTTCATAATGTTGTAGAAGATCTTGTGCTATTGTAAATGGTTTTTTTATCAAAGAGTGCATGTGGGATGTTTGGCTTTGCTGATTCGTGCCGCACAGGAGCTCATGGACTTAAGATGTATTTATATGTGGGATGTCATATACGAGATGTTGTTTTTGGACTGGCCTGCATCGGGCTTATTGTCGGGGGAAATGAAATGCAACAAGAGCCATGTGGGAATCAAAGGGCTGAAAGTCAGAGATGGAGAATTTTTAAAGAGTGCTCTGTAACTTGCCATTCTGTTTGATTTACGTATTGTATTGATTAGTATACACAAAGGGCATATTTTCTTGGGATGTGAAGAAACGATTTTCTGTCTGTGTCTGCCTTGAAGATAAGACAGGAAGTGGATAAAATGTTTTGAGATAGGATTAAAAAAAAAAGTACTTTGCATATGGATTAGACTTTGTGACCTCTGATGGTTTTGGGATTCTTGGGCAGCTCGATCCCTTTCTAAAATGGCGGAGGGGCACTTGTGTCACCACTTTTGTTCTGAAAAGGCTCATATGAGAAGTCCCTGTCTTTTAAAAATTAAACTTTGAAGCTTTTTCTTTTTTTCATTGAAATCTAACACTGACAGGAATTCTGTGTCTTAGACGTTCTTCCTCACTCTTGTCCTTTTTTCCAAATCTTTGAGTGCAGTTCAGTTTCTCAAAAGTTTTTTCAATTTTGTTTGGAAAACGTAATTAACGGTATAAATAGATGAGGCGGGTTGAAGGAAAGTGGAGACACCAAAACGTAAAATAAAGCGCTAAACAATGGACATCACAGACAGACTTTGACGGAAGAAACACCAATTTTTATTCAGGTCATTTGCAAGGCTCAGGCTCATCTTTTCATATGGTTGGTTTGGTTGGTATGGTTTTGCCATAAAACAAATCGTGTATTTCATCTGTGCGCTTAAAACGTTTTTCCAGAAAACAAGTTGTTCCAGTTGAAGGACCCGAATCACAGAAAAATTTGATTAGGATTTCTAACATCTACAATTTTCACATGAACCACACATTTATACAACATTTTGTGCTATAATATTAAAGAAATAGTTTGACGTTTTAGGTAATCCATGTACTAACTTTTGGCGGAGAGTTAGATGAGAAGATTGATATCATCAAACTCTAAACATGTCATACTATTTCTTTCAAGAGTGTGCAAACTGAACCATCGACGTGGAAAAAGTGCCAGAATCTACTGAAATACTTTATCTATCTATCTATTTAATACAAACAAGGTAAAATAATTTTATCCCATCACAAACACACCACATCAAAACATCCCCATTTACTCAAACAGGAAAGTTTCTATATTTAGCACGCTAACTTGGTAACAGTCTTTGTCCTACGGGGTGGGGTGTCTTCCAAACTGATTCTCCGCTTTGTAAGCATGGCACTTCAAAGGGAGATATACCTTCCTGTGCAGCGGCACATTTAAGCTCAGCTGTGTTAAAAATGAGCTGCCCTGTGTAGGACCTTGGATCAGAGACCAGGGTGGGGAGAAAAAGGGATTACGGCTGTATGATAGATGCACTTTTGTTTTGGAGAGTATGAGGATTCATTGTCGTTCCATCTTTATAAATTTTTTTGCCTCTGCTGGGTAAGCAGCAAATGAAAACACAGTGTGCGTCCCAAATAATGGATTTGTATTCATTTTGTCTCATCTCATTCATTTATGACAATGGTCACACAAATGGAATGTATACACATCAGTGAGATGATCTGGGTTCTGATGTGTCACAAATAATCTGCTCCAAACAATCAGAACATAATACCGCTGTGTGTGAACATGCTCTATTTGGTTGTTGGCTGTCTGTAGTCCACACACACTATTACTTGTCAACAGCTCTACCTAAAGGGGGGACGTTATGTGGGATGAGGAAACATTGGGCCGAAGGAACATAGCCTTCTTGTGCTGTAATAAATTTGACTGTGAACATTTATAACACACAATTTGGGGGGAAAAAAGACAATAGAATAAGCAGCTATGCTAGCTGTAGCCATATTGACACAGCTGTGATTTGAGCTAAATGCAGCAGGTCAGCATGCTAGCAGGCTTACATTAACAGTGTTGATGTTTAGCAGCCATACTGTTTACCATGTCCACCATCTTAGTGAGCATGCAAACATTAATCCACACTTAATTCAAAGTAGAGGTGAGGCTGATGGGAATCGTTCTATTTTGTATAGCTTTTAGAGC
This sequence comes from Etheostoma cragini, assembly GCF_013103735.1. NCBI lineage: Eukaryota > Metazoa > Chordata > Actinopteri > Perciformes > Percidae > Etheostoma > Etheostoma cragini. The sequence continues at coordinate 8,395,701 of NC_048428.1, read as the reverse complement.
CCCCCATGGCATCCTGGCACATTCTACAAGGGCACTGTTGGCTTCTGCGGCCATATTCAGGGGCATGGGGGTAGCCGACATCTGCGCGGCCCATTCATCTGGTTCTATCTGTGTGATATGTCTGAATCCTCCATGACGCACTGGTCCTGTCCACACTCAATGACCAATAAACGCACTGTTGCATGTGTTCTCTGCTCACCATCCCCCCCCCCCCCGGCACTGTGCAAATCATGTCACATGCACGCCTATATCATGTCAAGCCGTTGCATGTATTTTGCCTGCAATCTTTCCCCCTTCCCTCTGCTCACGGGGGGAATGAAAGAAAACTGGGCACATCATAAAAAAGTGTCAATCATGCACATTTTTCCACTAATCATGCACTACTGCTTTTATGACTGAGCCTCGAAATCCACCTAGGCCAAGTCATTACTAAGGCAGTCGATAATCTCTTTGAACTGTAAAATGAGACGGCCAAAGGTCACAGAGAGCAGCAGACATGTAAATAATGTAACATAATATGTAAATTAATGTTTAAATGTTTTATTATTGTTAAAATGTATTTAACATGTGGGAACCTAGTTGTTTAGCCATCCGATCACACTAAATAACTTCTTATTTTGTTTCTTTACAGTCAATGCTTGGATGATGAGAGGGTTGTCAGGTAAGCATTTCCATCCATCCATCCATTCATCCATCATCCATCCATCCATCCATCATCCATCCATCCATCATCCCTCCATCAATCATATGAAATAAGATGGAACTATGTCAGGTTCTGGAGGAAACTGAGGACACAACAAAGAAAAATAAGATTGTGGGAGTGACACATGTTGAAATTGACATTTCCACTAATCCAAGAACTAGTGGGTGAAAATTAAATTTATGATTGACAGTATGGAAAAGTTCCAGCTTTAGGACATAACTTAATGAAAAAAACAAAAAATGTAAAAAAAATGCATGCAATACACAGCTCATAAATGATACAAGAAGGAGTCAAGTGACAACAGACGTCCGTCTTTGTCCTGTTTTATTTCAGTTACTTCACTGGCATGCCTGTTTAATCAGTCAGAAGCAACACAAAGCAGGGTATGTGACACTAAAATGGTTTTCTTCTTTCTGTCCTTTCAGCCACTGACAGTTTCAACATAGAGCCAACTCCCCCCCGGCCGAGGAAAGCCTGCAATGAGTCTCGTCTGCAGTGGGAGGTGGAGGTCTGTGGAGAGGAATTCAAGCGGGACATGGGTCACATAGATCCCCACTACTGGTGTAACCTCACACACTTCATCAGGTGCGACTAAATATATATGTTTTTTTTTTTTAAACAACATGTACAAAACAATACATTTTACCTCGGTACCTAAATCAAACAAATCATGGAGCATCATTTCTAATTTAAAGGTTCCATGGCATGATAATTTCACTTCATGAGGTTTTTCAACGTTAATATGCATTCCCCCAGCCTGCCTAGGGTCCCACAGTGGCTAGAAATGGTATAAACCGAGCCTTGGGTATCTTGCTCTGGTTTTGAGAAAATGAAAGCTTAGATGGGCCAATCGGGAATCTTGCCCCTTATGACCTCATAAGGTGCAAGGTTACCTCCCCTTTCTCTACTTTGCCCGCCCAGAGAATTTGGCCCACCCATGAGAGAGTGACATCATGGCTTTCAAATAAGCAAAGTGGCAGTTGGTCAAGGCCACATTCTACAGCCTCCATCCTCCTCAAAAGCTACAAATGGCAGATATGAAATGGCACATATATGAAATGGCACATACTAAGGAAATCTCATAGTGGGACTGGTTCTAGTTGCTGTAATTCTGCACTAAGGCTGAATTTTGGAAAAGAGACTTCAGCTGTGGTATTAGGGGACACTATAGCCTACATATAAGCATCCAAAGAGCTCCATATCATGGGCCATTTAATGACACCCTAGAGAAAAAGAGAGAGCGAAGTAAGTCTTAGCTGAGTGAGCTGTGTACATGTTAATGATCCAGTTGGTAATGAATAGGCCTAGTAGAAATAGAACACTGAAAAAACAAAAGCTTAGCATTGGGCCATACAGTAGGATTTTCTTCAATATACTAATTGGAGGAGAACATAAAGTTAACAGCAAAAATCGTAAAGCTCTCTCGGCCACTTACAGACGCAGCCTAACTTCCGCGTGTCTGCTGTATAATAGCTCAGACGCAGGCTTCACTGTTTGATCATGAGGTTACAATCACACATGTGCAACACCAAAGTTATGCAGTTAACATCCTAATATCCTGAATATTGAATTTAAAAATATTTACAATTCAGTGTTTGGCTTTCATTTTACAAATGTTGCATCAGGGAAAGTCAAGCTGCTTTGGCCTTTAGCACCTCCGGTACAGACAACAACAAAATGGTTACTGTTAGCACTGAAAAGTAAATGTCTGTTTCTAAAGTGTACAACAATTTTTCAGACAAAAAAAAAAGCATGTGCATTTACGTCTTATGACTATGACTTATGACTATGAGAGGAAGTAGCAAATGGTGTCGTTTGATGTCAAATCAGTGTATCCAAATGCTTTGTATTTGTTGTCATCTCTACCGCATCTTGCATATCTCAGCATTTGTCCGCATCACATTTAGCAGAGACGTTCATTTTGACACCCACAAACACTGAATCAGCTCACGAGGCATTTTTCACTGCCTAATCTGATTTGTTTTTCCAATGATGGATTACTAGCAGTAACACACACTCCTACTTCTCTTTATGTTATTATGAAAATTTTAACTCAACAGCATGAGAATCCCTGTACCTGTTTGCTTATTTCTTAAATTAGGTTCTGGTGTTCAGAAGGAATAATTGACCTGCAACAGAGAAAAGCATTAGGAGAGAGCCCATTAATTCTCCCTGTTTGCCCAAAATGAAGTGGTGATGTTGAGAACAGTAGTGTGGTAGTAGTGTAGGAGTATGACAAAGATTCCTTACCGTACATTAGTTGCCCAGTCCGGCCTACTACAGAGCAAATGTGTCATTTTGTATAACAACCAGTGGAAAACTGTGAAAGATAAAAGACATCTGGACGCTGCAAAGTCACCCATATCTTTAAGCTCTTATCTTTATTATTTCTCATCTCTTAAGTTCTGTTGTCTTCTTGTCTGAGTGACCTATATTTTTAGTTATAGTTAAGGGGTTGTCAGTCTTACACTGTGGCACTTGATGAGATTGAAGACTGTAATCTGAGCCACATGCAGCTGGATGGGTGTCTGTGGGTGGGAGAACAGCTGGAGGTTTGCTTCTCAAAACCAGAGCTGTTTTTTAAGAAGCATCTGGGGCTTGACCACCCATTTGAATCTATCTTTATCCAGCTTTTCACTCATTCCTTTCACTCACCTTTGACCTCTCTCATTGAACTTGTTTTCCTTTTAACTGCAGAGCCAGAAAGGGGAGGGAGAGATCCATGAGAATTGAGCACCCATACACATGAGAGCTTAAAATCGAAAATAATCATCTGAGTCATAGATTTTCAGGGAAAATTCAAACAATTCTAGGAAGAAGAACCATCTGCATCATCCATCAGTTATGCTTTCTCATGTTTTGCTTTTCACCCATTATTTCTTAACTGTGTGACGGTTAAGAAATTACGGTGTACTGGTGTCAATCAAACATGAAGCACCTGAAGCTAGATGGTCAGGGTAAACATCTGTGTGGTCAGTTAGCAACTGAAACTTGCATTAACGCAAGGATTGTCTGCTATCTATGGGTCTGGCTATCAGCGGTGGGACCAAGTCTTTGTTTTGTAGGTTAAATTTAACACAGGTAAACCCCAGCACTAAGCAACAGCTAACAGCTAGCGTCTTGTCTCATTTGTGGTCTTATTAATGGTAAATTCATCAAATTCAGTGCCCCCATATTATTATCCAACCTACTGTAGTTGTAAAATGTCAACTTCCATATTTTATTTGAAGATTTCTTCAATTAGGTGAGGCTGTCAAACAGGCAATGAGGCCAGTAGGGAACTGTTATTTTGAAGGCATCACACAGAGAGCTCGCAGTCAAAATCTATGAAACGAAACTTTCTGCTGTTTGCTCGTTTCTTCTGCTGGCGATTTTTTTTGTCAAGTCATGAAGAATTCGACACGTGTTTGTTTTGCTTCTTGCTAAAAATACAAGTCTTTTTTTTGTTTCTGACACTTTGAATTGAATCAACCCAACAAACAACAAACCACAGGCCCGAATGTCTTCTCTGCTGAAGCTGGTCCAACCATGAAGCGATTTCGAAGAGCCAAAACGCTTTGATTCCATATCAGATCTGTTAGAGTTGTCTGACATGTCAAATGTGTTTAAAATATGTAAGACCAAAAGATTCATAGCCAAAATGTAGCAAGAAACAAAGCTCAGTGTGGCTTTTTCAAGAACTCTGCCTGCAAGAGAACACATTTTTATGACAGGAATGATTGATTTGGGTGTGTTTGTGAATGATTCTTCATTTACTGTACTGAGGAGGATACAGTGACTTTCTCAGCGAAGGTACAAGAGGAACCAGAGAGTGGTGAGAAGGCTAGGGCTTGGAGGAGCAAGGGGCCTCATGTTTAAACAAGCAGCAACCCCTGCAAAGCTTCCTCTCTTTGACAATTGCCTCTCTGCCGTAGGGCGCAGATAGCTGCTGGGCGAACACTTAGCCAGCGTGACTGTTATTGTTTGAAATGAGCCGGTACAAGCTTGTCGGACCACACAATACAGGGTATAAACAGACCACAAAGAGGCTTGTGTGACTGTATGCATGTATTCGTGCATTTCAATAGTTTCCCTTTAATAACATTAATTTTCTGCCCTGAGCGGTTTACAGCTCTGGGAGTAGCCAGCCTTGATGTTGAGCACACAGGAAGAGGGTAGGAGGGGTGCCTCTCTCTCTGGACCTTTTAATAATGTATTTTCACTATTAGGAATTATGATTATTCCCTGTGTGGAACAGAAGTTGTCACAGCTTTTTCCAACTGCCTTTTTTCACAATACATTGGCCATTGAGATTAGCCAGGCTCAGTGAGGTTCACAAGACTGGCAGGAGAATGCATTAGTCAGCCATGGAGGACGGTTGATGGTTAAAATGAAACGTCCTCCAAACCATACAACAATATTGGTCGTTTATTGCTATCCTATAATACAACCCATAGGAACATGGGTCTCCTGGGTGATAATCCTGTGTTAGTTTGACCCATCCAATCACCCCACATTCCTCCATAAGCCCACTTTATGGTCCTGCGTTAAATCACCGGCATAGTTACTTATGTACATAGAGATACGTACTTACGTATGGTGGTTCTCAATCTGGGGGTCAGAACCCCCAAGGGGGTCACAAGGTAATTTCTGGGGGTCGCCAGATGATTGGGGAGAAAAAAGGAATAACATATTGTAGACTGGGGATTGTTTTTTCCATTACTGTGTGAGTTACTGTAGGTACATTTCATGTTATATTCAGAGCTTCATTTTTAAATCAGGAGGTCCTGAGCACAGAAAGGAGTCCGAAGGCATGTCAGGGAAAGAAAAAAAGCACACATGTCAAACATCCACAGATCCTGGGGCACTTGGACAAGGTAAGGCGCTAGCTTCTAAAATGAAACTATAATTAAAGCAAAAGATTATTTGTATTAATGAGAGCCTTTATAAAAAAAACTCCCTCAAAATTAGCAGGGGGAGGCTTGTAGAAACAGCAGTTTACACCGGTTTGCAGCTCTCTTTCTCCAGTTGTCAAAGAGGGTAAGGGGGTCGTGAACACACGCCTTAGAATTCTGGGGGTTGTGATTTGAAAAGGCTGAGAGCCACTGCTCTATGCCATAGCCTGACGTGCACCTCTCAAAAAATGTAACTAATCTTTGCAACGCAGACCACAACAACTGTGATTGGTCCTTTTGGTTGTGTCTTGGTGTAGTCGCATTCCCCGTTTTTTATTTCCAGTTTCTCCTCCATAAACAACATGAAATCAAGGAGAGGGTTAACTTTTCCTTCTCCTTTCCCACAGGGAAGACATTTTGTTTCTCTATCTACGCCTCCAGAGTGAGTTTGGTACTTGCTTGGGGAGCTAATTCCTGTCACTTTCTCACTCGCTTTACCGCACACTATCATCATACATATTGGTTGTAATTGGTGCTTGAACAGATTACTTCTGGGGTTGTTTTTTCGGGGGGGGGGGGGGGGGGGGAAGAGTATAGCTTTGACCAATAAAGACCCCATCAAATTTGGGGTGGACCGTTGCACTTTAGTTCACATTGCAAGATAGGGTGTTTGTGATGCATTCATGTGGGGTCAAAATAATTAGAAAAACTGTTCCCGACTGGAAAAGTTTGCATTGCACTGACATTGTAAGATAGAGCTTTCCCTGGCAGAGGTATGTGCTCTTTGAGTGATCTTCTACAATGATGAAGGTACACAAAATGCAAGTCCAATTTAAGTGTTTAAACGTGTGTTTAGACAGAAAGCAAAGCACATTTTTGCTTCATTCGCACAAATTCCACCACATGACAGTTTGTTTTTATTCATTTAATCTGGTTTACATGTCAACAGAACCATCAGACTCAGAGATTAAACAATCTGATGAAAAACACTAGAATTGTCAAGGAATAGAAGGAGCATTGGATTGTTATGCACGTGTCTTAATGTGTGACTGCTGTATGAATGGGTGAGATGGATGCATATATAAAGTGAATGGCAGCAACATTCGACTATGACACTATACAGAGAACACCATTAACAAATAATGCAATGTGTGGTTTGTCAGCCTTTAAACAGATGTGGTGGATTATCTGGCCTTCCAGAGCTACAAACCTCCAAGCAGTTTTATTAATGTGGACTTCAATGGGAGCTTTAATGTCTCAGGGGGTGTATGAAATGACATTCTGAGGAAAACATTGCTTTTTGGCATTTAAATGCTTATATTAGACACTAAACATTGGCACAAAAGATAAGCTCTCAGCTAAGCAGTCATATCAGCATCTGTGTGTACCCATAACTCCCTTTGTGTTTATTTGTTTTGCATGCACAATTATGTATATTTGCCAAAGTATCACGTGCATCTGCTGGATATGTGTTTGTAGTACTGTTTACAGTTTTATACGACAAGTACTCCGAACCAGACAACGATATACAGAAGGTTGTTTATTCCTACCCTCAATACGACACACAGGAACGCTTTCCGTTCAACCATCATACAACGACAGAATGTAACGGGAGCGGTTTTAAACATGTACCAAAATTACTAAGGCTAGTTAAGTTTAGAAAAAGATCCTGGTTTGGGTTAAAATCATTTGTCACCTCACTTAACTTCAAATGTTAAGCACGTGATGTAGAACGCAACATAGTTCCATTTGTTCTGTAAATAACAAAAAAAACATTTACTCTGTTTTTCAAACAGGACACAAACCCTGATCTCAGGGGATGAAGTCCTCTTTATGCGGAATTTGGCGCTCTTATACTTCGTCAACTTACTTCTCGGTTTTCTCTAGTTATAATTATGGGATGCCACTAGAGGGAGCCGCCACTATAAACGATTTGACAGCCTATGTGAGCGTTTTTCAGGGAGGACAGTCTCGTTATATAAAGTATTGAATACCAAGTTCTTCCTTTAGTCTACAAATCGACAGCGAACCCTTTTAAGCTATTTCTTTGCCCTCGTAGCTGATTATTGTGTGTGGACGACAGCTTAAAAACATGTTAGCTGCTGTGTTTTACAGCTGGGGAGTAACTTCAAAAGTCTGTTCTTCCCTACAGTCGTGCATGCTGCATAGTGATCACTTCTGGCGGAAAGCTCTGATAGTTCCTATTTTTATTTCTCTCTCCATCCTTTTGTTTTCTTCATTCCCAAAACTCTCCCTTGGCTGCCATTTTCTCTCAGGAGTAGCATAAATCACATGTTCAGAAAAGATCTGATGTGTTCGTGTACATTGAGAAATCCCTATTCAACTTTACAATTTTGTGATAGAACATATCAATTATTCAGAGGCAGCCTAGATTAATATTAAGATGACTCTGTCCTTTTTTCCTGCATTTTTACTGCAACATTAATCTAGTGCTAAACCTTTTCTCTTCAGTTTCCAGACCAATAATAATAATAATTTCGTTTTGCTGACTTCAGATTTGTCAGGATGCTTTTCTCAGCAAAACACTATTCTTATCATTGGCATCCGGGGGCCTTTTGTCCCCATATGCCCCATACAGCAAACACATAATATGTGAATATTCTGTTTTTTATTTATTAGATTTGCAGCACCTAAGCAAAGGTCTTATAAAACAACAGCTACAGCCATCCCTTTGAGCCCAACTTCTATGATCTGTACAGAGGGTGGCAGCTTGAAAGTTATATAGAATTTTACATTAGTAGTCAATGCTAAAAAATATAATTACAGTAATACAGTAAATAATAATACAGTATGTTGTTATAAAGTTATTGATTTCTAATCTTATGGTTGGCACTGCACATTGTCTCACTGCCCAAACCCCATCAGTCTCCAGCCGGGTCTCGGTCATGGTGGAACAATAAATGTAGATAAATATGAACATTAAATTACCATTCTAACCCAGATAACAAAAATGCACATACAAAACAATAACAGAACATTATTAAAGGTCCCATGGCATGACATAATAAGCAGTGACCACTTAACTTTAATTACAGCTAAATCTGGGTTTACAGTGATGTAGTTATTGCGTTTTTAAGTTTTGTGGAGCAGATATGTAAAATTACGATGTTAAAATGATTGTACCATCTGTGGCTTCTTAAGTTATCACAGTTTAGAGCATTATGTCCAAATGATGTAAATAAGACTATTCATCTGCAGATTTGGAGCCAAACATGGAGACAATATAACTGTTGCTCAATTCACTGTTCTGCGGGTGAGAACACCAATGGCTCCTGGATGTCAAGAGAAACAAATCTGGACCTGGGGGATGTAGAATTCAGGATGGAGAAAGAAGGATTAGGGCTGGCTAAATAAATGACTGAAGCTGAGTTTTAAGCCTGGAAAGCGTCTTGAAGGCTCTGAACGGTCCTGACGGCCCTGAACGGTCCTGACGGCCTAATGAAATAGAGGAGAGTAGTAGGTCAAATGAAGTAAAAGGCAGTAAATCCCCAGTCACAATGATGGATTACGTACCCAACCTCCAATGCTTTAATTAATACTAGCTAAACCCGCAATAGGGTTTTAAATGATTGTGGGATTGTTCAGAAAACCCGAGGTATATTAAGTGAAATCATTTGAGTCTTAATAGATGGCTAACTGTCCACCTCCGCTGCAATATGCATTTTAGTAATTTTATCCCTTGAACTATCTTTTTTAAGTACCTTAAAAGTAAAAAGTGTTGTGGGCTTTAATAGTTGCCTATTATACTGAAAGACCAAAATGGTGATATAATTACATCTTCATTCTAGATAAACGTTGATTACTTTATACATTGGGAGGATGGTCTTTTTAATTATATTTATTGATTTCTTTTTTCAAAATCAACACACCATAACACCACATACATGACTATCATAAACACACACACAAAGCTCTTATCAGGATATCAGGCTCTACATATATCTATGTGTACATGTACACACCTATACATGTACCCACATACACACACATACAACCATACTTAAGAGAAAGGGAAAAAATAAACCCTGCTTTTTACTTGAAACAATCCAGTAGCATGATTCAGTTACTCGGTAGACTTCTGGGTAGATGATTCTCAAGGTATTCAATAAATGATCCCCATAGTTTGTAGAAGCTCTTAATTTTCTCCTTGTTGGTGTATGTTAGTTTTTCCACAGCTAAGCAGTTGGAGAGGTTCCACTGAAGGTGTCTCAGTGCTCTTCCAGTAGGTAGCAATACAGTGTTTAGCCTGTGTTCATTGTTTTATGTGAGCACTTGACAGTCTTGTCTCAAGTGGAAAAATGAAAGTGGATGAAAATCAAAGGTCATGTAGTGTCACAGTAGTATGTCATCCAGAGTCTGTACAACCTTTTCCCAGAATTTCCTAATTTTTGGGCAGTTCCACAAACAATGAAATAGTGTTCCCTTTTCTAGGCCCCATTTAACACATAGGTCTGAGTTATTCTTATTAAACCGATGCAGAAGGAAATGAGTTATGTAAGTGGGCATTATCCATTTAAATTGTACCAGTTTAAAATCTGGTGATGATAGTCTGTGCCTCAGCTGTTTGCCTAACTGTCTTCCAGTCTACTTCAGAGATTTTCCTGCTCAGGTCGCACGACCACTCCAGCCTTTTACTATTTTCGGATTCTTCAGCATAACCCACAAGCTTTTTCAAGGATGGACAGAAGGGGGTCTATGGGAGGACTAATTGTGTTTTTTAAAAATAAAAATTCCTGATTGAAGTATTTGAAAAAGAGATCCCTAGGGATATTGCAGTTTCTTTGCCAACCCTCAAAGCTATACATTACATCGCTGTTGTACATATCGATAGTTTTACTACCCTCGATCTGCCCAAGACCTAAAACCAAAACCAGAGTTATTTCTGCCTGGACTGAATCTGCAGTTGCTCCATATTGGGGTACATCCTGATACAGTATATCAGACTATGAATTTGAATATGTTTGTATTTTGTACCAGACTTTTATGGTACTCTTAACAATTAACAGTTATGTGTGTCTTTTATCAGGTTTTTTAGTGTGTTAGAGTACAAATACAAATTGAAAGGTATTGAAGATGCAGTGGCAATTTCTTGTTAGACCTAGTGGGTTGTAAAATCAAAAAACAGTACATGGCAGCTCTAATCTGGGCCGTCCAATAATACCAGAGAAAGTTTGGAACATGGAGTCCACCTCTATCATAAAGCACATATAGTAAAGAATGTTTAAGTCTAGTATGAGAATTATTCCAATAAATGTAGTTTTTAGTTCTTTCAATCTAGAAAATGAAGTAGGCAGAGGGTTTAAGGGAATGGATTGAAAAAGATATGAGCGTTTTGGCAAAATATTCATTTTAATGATATTGACACAAACTGTTAATGATATTGGGAGGTCAGCCCATCTTTTAAGGAAGTCTGTTATAGATATTAAGACTGAATTATAGTTCTAGTTGCTATGTAGTGGCTACGGGTGACTTTTATTTCCAGATTTTTTTAAAACATTGGGAGAGTTATGAAACTCTAAACCACTATTGCATTGTTTCTGCCTGTGTCATTCAGAATCTGTATATTATCTGCATGTGTCATTCAGAATCACTTGTTTATTCAGGGGGTGGGATCTGATTGTTAGTGCCAATGGCTCTGTAAATAACAACTAATTAAAGGGGCAACAATAGACATCCTCGATGTGTTCCCCTGGTCAGACTGAAGGGCTTTCATGCTATAGAGTTAGTCAGCACTACCGCACTTGGGTCGCTATAGTAATTTCACCTATTTAATGACGTCTTCTCTGAATCCATATTTTGGGAGTACTTAATTTAGATATGACCATTCCACCCTTTCAAAAGCCTTCTTGGCATTCATGGATAGAATGGCCATGTCTGGACTTCAGAAATCACACATTGGGTCCTTTGGGAATACAGCAGCTAAAGTCAGTAGGGATTTTCTTTTAATCTTTTCCCTTTTTTCCACCTATTTTTCTCCACAGTGAGTACCACATCTTTAGCACTTGCACAGAGAGAATGTCCCACATGGTCAGCTGCTACTGGCCCAATCCGCTGGTGGAGAGCTACATTATCCGCATACACAAGCACTTTTTCTCCAACTGCACCATGGACGAGGTGGTGTGGATGGACCCGCCGGACAACACCCTAACCATCCTCATCCTTATTCCTGTTTTCCTCACACTGGCCATGATTGCCCTGGTGGTCTGGTGCAGCAAGAGGAGTGATATCCTGGCTTAGGAGGAATAAAAGACAGAAAAGGATGGAGAAAAGCGGATGAAGGATTGAGTTCAAGATCTCAACCTCTCCACTAAAACTTTACTGTACAAAGGAGTGCACATAGGTTTTGGAAGGTTGGTCAAATTACCCTGTAAGTGATGCCACAAACCACCTTAACCTTCTGTGGAATTGAGAAAAGTAGTACTTGGTAGTACAAAGTAGCATTTTCTTTCATATTTTAATATATTATGTGATTTTTTACAGTTGTGACATTGACTTACTATCACTCAACATGTTCAACTGTTCCACTTAACAGTTGCATTGCTGGGAAATACTTATTTTTCTTGCACTGTAAATATGTTGCTGGAGCCAACAGCTGGTTATCTTAGTTTAGCATAAAGACTGGAAACAGGGGGGACATTATGTGAAAAATCACAATGTGTCACTTTTACACTTTGATTTTAGTATGGATTAAACAAACAAGCTAAAACATGTCAATTGGTGAGATTTACAGGTAGGACGATTTTGTTGCCTTTGGACAAGGCCATACTTGCTGTTTCCCCTTGTTTCCAGCCTTAAGTTAAGCTAAGCTAACCAGTTGCTGACTGTATCTTCTTATTTAGGGTACATGCATGAGAGTGGTATCAATCGTCTATTTTAACTTCCAACAAGAAAGCGAATAAGCATTTTTCCCAAAATGTCTATTCCTTCGAGATACAGAGGACTGTGGTCGTTTTGACATCAATTTTTGGGTAAGTTGACCAGAGGAGAGCTTTACAGCCAATCAAAAATATTGGTGCATTTTTTAAATCGCACGGATCTGGAGCGTTGACCTCGGAGAATCTTGTCAGAGCACTGAACTGTTGCTGAAGGCCAAAGTATCCACCATGCATCAGAGGCAGTGACCAAAGCCTAAGCTGCTGGGAAAGGAGTCTCTCAGAGGACACTATTTGGTAATTATTTAACTTGAAACTGTATTTAAAGAAGCCAAATCTGGACTTAATATTGATTCTGCAAGTTTGATCATACTGTTGCGTTACTGAACGGACTCTCACTATTGGAACGAATACACTGGTGTGCAACCCAAAGACAAGGCAACACTATGATTCATTTTGGGACTTACGTTTCTTGTGTGACTACCTGAGCCTCATGGGACTGTTTTACAACAGTGTAATTTATCAGATACTGTTCTATAAATCCCTGTTAAAGCTTACAAAGAGGGGGTTCTCAATGGAAACAAAAAACTATGAACTGACATTGAGACCTTGTACTGTACAGTTATGCTCTCTGTTTGTGCTGTCTACTGTTTCTGTATTGCCTTTCCAGCGTAGAAATACACACTGATGCTTCGAAGTGAATTCCTTTGGGGAAAGGTTTGAGTTAATGTGCACACTTCATTGGTTCTTTGAACCGCAGTCCCCAGCTGCCACAAGGCAAACTAAACTAAGCACTGCTTTTTTTATTTTCTTCCAAAGCACAAGGCACCAATCTGTGTTTGTCAGCTCTCACCTCCACACTTTTGTCTATGGAACTGATTAAATCTCTCTTTAAATAAGTGGTTGCTGACCTTCATTGCATGCACAAAACAAGTACACAGAAAACAGACTTTTTGTTGACTCCATTTTTTGCGATGCAATTTGTCTAAGCTTATATCTGTGAGTGTTTCTGTGAGTCAGCTGCTGTCTGTTGACTTTTGTTTGATTCAGCCAATAAAGTACAGTATATCTCTTGATTTGATTAAAAAAATTCTTAACAATTTACACATAAACCTCTGTGAAAGTACAGTATTTGTCAAATTGCTAGAAAACTCCCAAAATGATTTATTTGGAAGCTCTCTGCATTATAAAATAACACAATATTTAGAATTAAATTACTATGACACACAACTTTGAGACATTTCTACAATATGTTTAAAGCAGCATTGCCACCTGCCTTCACTAGCCTCCTTACATTTGGTTGGATTTGACTAATTCCACCAAGATTTAAACGGAACACTGCATTTAAGAGATTTTGCCAGAAGAGGAAGTGACTTGCCTCTCATCTTATCTAGTGTCAGTTAAAGAATAAAGTACTGATGTTAAAGTTGTAATTTTAAAATCCCACTTTTCAAGCTCTCAATTTATTGACATTCTGTAACTACCTCTCTATACAGTCATGGCGGAGTCCGCCATTCACGTGCTGGATTTAACCCTGCTTTAATTAAAGACTAGACTCTCTGGGGAGTTTTTTCAGTAGCATTGTTTTTGCTACAATTGAAGGAGGAGCCCAGCACAGGGGACATGAGCTTATGCATAGTCATCTAAAACAAACACTCACATGTTCCACATTCAGTAAGTGTCATGATTCATCACAAGGGCTACAGGTGTTTCCTCTGTGAAACTATCCCGCATGGAATTTGTCATCCAGAAGCTGCCACCTGAGAGGTCCCTGCTCACATATGAAACTTGCCTTGTTATCTTAATCACTTTTTAATTCATGTCATTTATCACATGAGATGTGTGTGTCTGTGTAGGATCAGACCATCCAACAGAAAACTGGCACTTAATACCCAAAGCTGCTGAGACATCCAATCTCTGATCTATCCAATCCGCATTCTGCCATAGGAGCGTGAAATTAAGAATTTCTCAACTTTATTAAGCCATACATATTAACTATGTTCTGCAACATTATCAGAAGAAAAGTGAAATGCCTCAAAATTCCTATGACAAACACACATTTGAAACAACATTGGGGTTTCTAATATGATGATGAAGAGGGCATATTTACAAGGCCCTTTTTAAAGGCCCTGCTGGTTGACAGTTTTTTTCAGTTATTCTGAACATCAACCTACTTGAACCAAATAGAATGACAAAGGTTTGTAAAATACGCTTCATTCAAAGTTGACAGAAACAAACTAAAACTATCAAAAGTCATCTTCATTCGTCTTTCCAGGACTGTCTTTCAATCACCACTCTGGTTTGGTTGAAACAAACCCTTCATTCAACCATTTAGATGTTGAAATATGCTGGCTGTGTTTGACAAATGTTTGACAAAAGTGTTTACCGCTAAAGGGATCCTTTCCACAATGTTGCCAGACACTTGGAACAATAATCTGAGCCTGTCATTGGTATAACAATGACAGGTGTAGGTGGACCTAGCTTCTTTAGCCACTGCCAACTACAGCAATATTGCTTAACACTGGACCAATTTCATTGTTGTTCCCATTACTTGTGTGTCACACAAAAACATAGGAAAATAGGGTCCAGGTTAAAAAAACAAATTTACCATTTAAACTGTGGAAGAGTGCCTGTGAACAGTGATAATTACTGTTTAACACTTCATCTGCAGAACAGTAAAAAAAAAAAAAAGTAGTGGGAATAGGATCAAGGCCGAGAATTCATTAGATTTTGTAACGCTTAGCTGAACTTAACAATAATTAAAGCTGCAAGCAGCAATGAACAGGCCCTCACCCCTCCCAGCACATCGGGGGTACCGATGGGATGTTCGGGGGATTTACTTCAAACGGGACTCAACGGAGCACGGGGAACAGCTGTGCCGAGTTTCCCGTGATTCAGGATAACAGTTGTCGAGATACGCAACAGATCTTGTTTTGACTGCCACGTCCAGGAAGTCGGTCCTCCATAACTTTGCGCATTTTTTACGAGTCAACGCGCAACAGTTTGTGCAGATCGGATTAAAGCTCTAGGAGAAGTAAGAAAAAATAGGTCTTGCCTGCATTGCAATGTGGGTAATTCATTTAAAAAAAAAAATTTGAGGAATATTTTCTCACCTCACTGGGAAATATGGTCATTAGCTGATTGTAGTTTTTAAATAAAGTAAATTTTAATTATCCACTAAATCATCAACAGATGAAGGGCAAGTTGGTGAAGACATTTTAATAAAAGAAAACGTATTCTGGCATTTTAGATGCAAGGCATTGTCTATTTACAGAACGTCTAGAATTACAATGCAGCATATGAAGAAAGACTTCAACAAATTGAATTAAATTAACCAGTGATCAGACACTACTCAGTTATTAAGCATTACCATTTAGTCTTTGGGCCCATGGGACTACTGTTTCTCCTAAAACATAATGAAATACAGTATGTGGAAAAAACGTGGTCCCATGTTCCCAAAGACTAAACATAGTATGAGAAATCTTTACTTTTCAGCCAACGATTTGACTGATTTAAGGAATTTTCTTAAAAGCTTTTACAGTATCTACTGTGAGCACAAAAAAATATTTTGTGTAGCATTAGTAGAATTCATCTTTTGAAACTTGCATCGTGCTCTTGCTGACTCTGTTTCTGTTTATTTTATTCTAAATGCTGTCTCTTGCTTTTCTTCTGTTCTTACATGGGGTGGAAAACAAAAAATGTGCCACTTCTTTCACAATCCAGAGAAAATGTGATTTTGGAAAATAATACATTCATTTTTTTCAGTCATAACACCTCAATACATTGAAGCCGTGGGAGAGTTAATTCGGCCAAGCGTGTGTGTACGTGCATTCAGACACAGACATTCTTTTATTAAGACAATATTATCCCGACCTATACAAACAACCAGGCAGCTGAATCCATGACTTATTTGCTTGGTGTCTGTGTAAACCTTTCGAACAATACAAAAAAAATCTTATCATTGCATCATGTAAATAACCTCAGAGTAAAACAATGCAGTCATCACTGTCAGTGGGTGATGGTCAATGATGTTGACATTGCAGTCAAGTGTGGATTGTAAGGCACAAAGCCGGAAAAGACAAACTCGATGATCACAAAACAATCACAGTATCATTACGGACTCCATCTCAACAAACAAACGGCAAGATAGCAGGCAATATTTATTCCATCTGAAACAGTCCAGGAAGCGAAACAAGAGTTTTTTGTTTCATCTGAGAGGCAAAACAACAGGGTTTGGAGACACAAACAGAGGAGACAATAGTTCACTCTGCGGTGAAGGGGACACATCGCAGTGCAGTTGCCCTCAAGGATGGCCGCCTCCATGGCCAGCGTCTTGGAGGCAGGAAGGATATTAAAGTTTTTTTCCCAGAGTTGACAGAAGAATACAGGGAAGTGGGTTGACCCGCGTTTTTTTTTTTTACCAAAAGCGGTGCAGGAAGTGCGAGAGTGGCACGCTTCCACGCAGGGCTGCACTGTTGTGATGGCTGAACTGCGGGTAAGGCACAAAGCACTGGGCATTTTCAAGGTTGATATTAATTTCTGGTTGGTTATTTTAAGCTAGCATTGTATTATTGAAACTAACGAATCTCTGCTCAGTTGTTTTTTTCATATACATACACATGCTTACACCGCCGGAACGTCGAACCATGTGCTGTGCTGTACCATCAGTTAGTTTTTCTTCTACCAATCACCTCAGCAGGTGATTTCACTGATGACTTCATCCCCTCGACCTGAAATGAAATCGGTGAAATCAGCTGGTGCACTGCCGACTGTCGGCCCCCTATGGCACATGGTTCTCCGTTCCGGTTGTATAAATGTGATTCAAATGCTGCATAAGTATGAGGGGAAGTTAAAACTGAGAGTCATATATGTTTTATATATATATATATATCTATTAAACATGACATGTCAGTCCCACCCTTGACTGCACACTGACACACACCAGTGCACAGATGTGTCAAAATGTCAGGTTTCGCACCTGAATGGCTCATTTAAAACACATCAACATCTCTATTTATATTCTATCTATTTGATGCATAGTCATGTAGAGTTACAACAAACTGTATAATATTAGTGAGGATGTAGAGCAGTGACTCACAGTGACTCATGGGCAAAACAAGTCATCTAACAACAATATTTAGCCCCCAATAAAAAGCACAGGTTCTTAAATTAATTAAAACAAGCAAACATTTCATTTTTTTTAGACATACAGGCCTGTGTTTCCTGTGCCTGTACTGCATCTTCCCCCAACAATTTTACTTATTTCATGTAACAAAAACGGGACGAAAAACAAAACAAGAACAATAAAATGAACAGTAAACATAACAAACTAATTCTCACAAACAACATTAAATGAGATTACATGTCTAAAAGGGAGTAGGAAGAAGTTTTCACTTATCTGGTCCTGCCCCTTCTCCATAGGTCAAACAATTAAATAATACATATCATGATATACAACTCAAACAACTCTCCAAATGCTGTAATGTACAAACCAAATATCCAGCCAGTGTCAATCAGATATGACTTAAAAAATTACCTCATGTTCAATAAACCATGTTGAAACAAATGGCTGAATCTAATTGCTACCCCTGATGTAGTGGATGGTAAACCTGCTCATATTGGCTCTGCAGAATATCGACAGAAATAAACTCCAACCTGCCTTTTACATGGTAGACATTTCGACATGTCCCAGTAGGAAAACCACTAAATGATAAAATGATTGATGGCTGGATTCCATTTAGCGGCTTTAGTTTCGGGGTCCTGGTATTGTGCACACTGGCTCCCGGTCACACTGTTATGGCTTATGAGGTCAATGTACTGTAAGTAAAATGTTGGAAGAGAAGCTGTATGATTTATTACTTTGGGGAATACTGTTAGCCATTCTAGCTCCTGCAGTGTATGTTTACAACCTTTTCATGCTATTTCCTGTCCTGCTTGCTTTTTGTGCCACACCGTTCAAGTCAATATCACCCGACTGCAGAATAACCGGGCCATTTTAAAAATGAATTCAAGTTATTAGTAACACCTGTGCTTTTCCCCACTATGACAAGAAAAAATTACTGTGAAAAGCGCTGATAACACATTTAGAACATAAAGCCTTTGATGATTTAGTCCTCTCTACAGAATCTAAATCTCTCCACCCCACACTGGTCCAACAGAGGAGCACCTTCTCTAAGAGGCTCCGACAGCTTTGATGTCGCCCGGACCGTTAAAAGAAATCTTTCCTACTCCAGGCAATAAAAACTTCATCACTGATTGCTAGGTAAGACTCTGAGACATCAACACTGCACTAAGTGCAACTTGCTCAATAGGTTTATTATCAATACTAGTAAAGTAGCTGTACATTTTATTCCCGACTTGTGTATATTTTGAACATTTGTTCTTGTATTCTATCCTATTTATTATTTCAAGTGTATTGTATCCTATTATTTCACGCACAGTATTTTCTGTATGTGTGCTGTGTTTCTGACATTTTGCTGCCATAGCACTGTAATTTCCCATTTTGTGATCAATAAAAATCTATCTATCTATCTATCTATCTATCTATCTATCTATCTATCTATCTATCTATCTATCTATCTATCTATCTATCTATCTATCTATCTATCTATCTATCTATCTAGGTATCTATCTATCTAGCTATCTATCTATATTACATGTTTTGTTTACTATGTACTGTCTTTTACTTTATGCCTGTTGTTATTAGACCTAGTCTGTATCCACGACCTTCCTCTTCCAAAAGGGGCAATTTTGCGGGACCGGGGCTCCGTGCGGCGCCTGGCACCGGCCATGAAGATTGTGATTGGTTTAAAGAAATGCCAATAAACCAGAGCACGTTTTTCATCCATCCCGGAAGGCTGTGCGGACTAGCCAGACCCTCCTTTTTCAGCGTTGTGGAGGAGGTTCTGGCAAAGCAAAACTACTATAGATCATCCCTGGGCCTTGTCCTTTCTCATTTGTCAAATTGAAGTTAAACATTAAACACGGGGTTCTCTTTCAATGTATAGGGAAAACACGCATTTTGATAAATGTTTTAATGGCTTCTACTGTTTTCCCAGTTGCCTCCATGAATTTCGTCCTTTGTTCTATTTTTTTTTTTTTTTATCCCAGCATGCACACACGCAGCCATGTTTTCACTCCACCCAAGGCCTTTACCAACAACCTAAAATCACCATGATGACCATCCAAAATGTAAAAACAAGAATAGTGGGCTGTCAAAAGTCAGTTCTCACAAGTAGCTAAACCAGACCACCCACAGACCAGACACACACAATCACACACACACACACACACACTTTCCCACAGTAAAACGCTCTGAAGCACATGACCCAAGCAGGACATCCTCTCACCCTTTTCCCACTCTGCCCCTCCACCCAGATAAACCACTCTTACCCAGTTTTACAGTTTTTTTCTACAACTCAAACTAACTAATCTTAAACTTGTGCTTTCAATTACCCGGCACAGATTAGCAAATACTGAAATTACCGCCTCTTTCTTACATCCCATTCCCCCTGCACTTTCTGTTGTTCTGAGCTACGGTGGCCTAAAAAGTCAGATTTGGACAACAGAGAACAAGTGACTGATGTAATAAACCATCAGGAGAAGACACTGTAAAAAGAATCCTGCTTTCTCAAAATGACTTTAACATCCTGTGGAAGGCAACACAGTTTAGGACTGAAAATAGGTTCTGGAGAAATCTTTGCCAACCTTCCATTCAATCACTGGTAGTAATGCTACTGTACTTAAATGCTCGGTAAAGACTGCATTTGCTTATATTCAGCCAGTTGGGTTAGGCACTGAAAAAAAGCTATAAACACAGTTTGCATATATTATAAAAAGATTCCATTTTAGGTTGATAAATCAAGGTGGCATTACTTTGCCCAAAAAAAGAATACTGTTGTAAATTAAAATAAGAGTAGATTCAACTTTTAGGAACCACGGCTGCCAAAACACAAAACCACACCTCTCCTCCTTCTCTCTCCTTTCCCCCCATGATCCCTTTGCCCTCCATCTGCCTCCCCCTGTTGCTGCCAAATCACAACACAGCTGGGCTCTGTCACACTCACTCGATCACTCACACACACACACACACACACACACACACACACACACACACACACACACACACGATTGGAACAGAAAATCTCAATCCAACAGGGGGTTACTAAATGAAATTGTGCCATGTTAGTAACACAGCCATGTTTGCAATAGCGTGTTTGTGAGTGTCCAAATCCGTAGGCTTGGGCCACTTTTGGAATTTTCTCAAACTTCTGCAACATCTTGCATCATTTTTTCAATAACAGCATCATGTTCTTAGGAGAAATCTATTTAACACACGTAACTAAAACTGACCCTCTCTGCAATTACCCATAAGAAATATCTATATGCAAAATCTGTGGATTTCATACAGTTTATTTTATATAAATAGAAATATAACTAGAGGCTAAACCTGCATGTGTGTGGTTCTAGAAGCCAAATCTCTAAAAATCTAAAAAGATGTTCAATGGTAAAAGGACAAATTTTCTTTTACATATAATGCTATAATCAAGTATTTAAAAAAGAAATGATAAAATGAGATGAAAGATGAGATGAAATTTTAATGTTCCCTTTACAAACTGGGTCGTTGCTGCATTGAGAATCCGATGAGTATACAAGAGAGAACATGAAGATAAAGATGCACGGTTATGCTGACTTCCTGCCAGTTTTAGAGAAATCTTATTAAGTGCTCTCACTGACAGATTTACAGACGGACAGATGTTTACAGTTTCCACATCTTGTTACCTCTTTGCCCAGTTGATAGGACACAGTAATAATTCAGCTGGCAATATATCCGGTTAGCAGAAGCTTTTATAAAGGCTGCTGTCTTTCATAGGAAACCCTCTGGTGCGTGGGAATGATATAGGAAACTAGCGCACATATGCATCACTGGCTCGTCACATTGCTTTACACAGCAGATGCACCAGTGTGCATCATTACCATTTGCTATTAAATTTCCTGTCAGACTTTCTGGGAAATTTTCATGCAGGGAGGCCATCTAACTGAAGTGTAAGATAAGGATATTTTCCAGAATCACTGGGTAGTAAAGCCTTCCATTTTTAGTATTGTACTTATTCTGTATGTGACAGAGAAAAACACGTCAAGCTATAGTTTGAGATTTGGGGAAATATGTTTGTTTGCTTTTCTGCTGAGAGTTAGATTGGAAGATAGATACAGCACCACTGTTATGTCTATACGCTGAGTATGAAGCTACAGCTTGAAGCTGATTAACTTAGCTTTGCATAAAGACTCTAAACGGATGGAAAAGTTAGTCTGATTCTGTCTCATGGTGACGAATCAGCTAAAAACTCACAGTGATGACAAAAGTTGTTGTGCCCAGCCAAAAAATGTGTCTGGCTGAAAACCCTCCATAAAACCACAAGGTCCCATTTTCTGTATGAACAAAGTCATAATATAATGTGTTAATCGGTGAGATTTATTGATGCTGTTTGGTGAATTTATTTTTAACCTTGGGACAATCAGGCTAGCTATTTCCACCTTGTTTCCAGTCTTTATGCTAAGCTAACAGTCTTCTGGCTTCACGTTAACTGTACTTAACTGTATCTTTAACACTGTCAGACCTGAGAGAGAGTGGCATCTAACTCTCGACAAGAAATCGATTAAATGTATTTTCCAAATATTGAACCATTCACTTCAATCTTTCAAGGAACGTGCTCTTTATTCTCAGCTATAAAGCCAAAAATAGACCACTGCAAGAAATGTATGAAGAAGTTCACGAGTGACATAACTTTTGTCAGTAGGAAGTGTTTTATGTTTTTTATGGGGAGGCATAAGTCTATCGTTGAGGTATTTGTAACCTCAGAAGTCAGTTTCACTTTTCCTGTGACGTTTTTGTGCCTTGTTGTATTCTGGGTGTTGCATCCTGATGCTGTCAGTCCAAAAGTGGATTCAAAGAAGCCTTTTTCTAAAAGTAGAGTTCCCTCCAGATCTCATTTCCTGTTTACACCCATTCTCACACTTTTACACGCACACTCACTCACTCACTCACTCAATCACTCACTCACTCATACACACACAAACACACACACACACACACACACACACACACAAACACACACACATTTTAATCAGTTTGAAACCTTACACTTGCTGACTTTTATTCACATCATACACACACCCCTTATGCACACAGTCACAATGCAGATGTATTATTCTGTATTTATGTGAATATTTCATGCTGCATGGTATTATAATGGTCTGCCTCACGTTTTTACCCACTGTGTGACCTCTCACAATGCACCAGTAAACCAGCTGAGCTGTCTCTAAACAGGATTTCCTGTGATATCAGTTGCAGAACCTCCTGTTGTATGAAGACTTTTTATTTTGTTTACATCCAGGCAAATAATGAAACCTATTGTGTTGTGCAGCAGTGGTTTGATTTTATTACAGTTTTTTCTGAATGCTTAAGCGCTAATCGTGATTCTTGTGGCACAATTTCTAAAACTATTAAAACGTATAGC
>NC_048428.1:8363864-8372614 GCF_013103735.1 Etheostoma cragini | reverse complement strand
TTATTTGTGTGTAGAGTTTTGCAAAAATAGCCAATAGTTACAAAAAATGTGCTTAAGCAATCAGAAAAAACTGTAAAGTGCCACTAAATGAGTCATTCATTCACATCACACATTCACATCGTCTGGCTCCTAGACTGACTGGATCAGAAGCAGGAGACAGAAGTGCTGTCTGAGGGAGGACAAGGTTTCAGATGAGTCACACCGGACCCAAGAGAATAATCCCACCACAACACACGGCTGTTCCTTGAAGCTCTAAGGAGGTTTTTTCTTTGAGGGGGAAACTCATCTTAATGAAGATTGCTTTACTTTGTTACATAACGTCACTGTGAAGGATGGGGTTTGAAAAGACAAAAAACTAATTAAGACTGGTTGAGGTTAAAAAAACCTTTATAACAATTTTTTTAATGCTCTCTTTCTTTTTCTCTCTTTCTTCTTCAGAATATGTTGCTAGGAGAGGAAAGAACAACAAAACCTTTGCTGGGAAGATTCTAATCGGTAATACATACAGTACATGCTGTCAAATCCTTACACAAAATAAAGTGTTTTTATAATACCTATTTTGCATGTTCAACAGTTATGTGGTCAGAGTGGATAGTAAGTGTGTTTTCCTGCTCCATTTTATACTAATCTACATGGCTAGCGTGGATCTAGAGCCACGCTAGCAGTGTCACTAGCAGCAGTACTTTATGCTAAATACAAACTGCAGCATGCTAACCTGCTAACATTGACAAAGTTAAAATGCTCAACAGGAGTAATCTTTATCATGTTCCCCATCTTAGTTCAGCCTTTTAGCATGCTAACATTTACTAATTAGGTATTGAACACCAAAGTCCAACGGCCATATCCTTTGGGAACCATGAACGTCTGTACAAAGGTTCATGATCAATCCATCCAATAGTTGTTGAAATATTTCTGGAGAGCCACTTTGCTAGCATGGCTTAATGTAAAGAAAATGTCTCTTTCTTTTTCCTTGGATTTTATTTTGACGTTTCACCAGCTATATTGTAGCAAGATAGATACATAGATGGACTTTTTTTATCCCAAACTGGGAAATTACTGTGTAAAAGCAGCAAGATACAAACATTTAAAAATTCAAGACATGTAGTAGAAATATAAATAAGATTTAAAAAAATAATGATGAGATAAGATAACAAAAGATAACTAGATCTGCAAGCAGTTATGAAGGGGTCCAGGCCTCCACGTGCCAGTCGGCTCCGACACGTTGCTCCCAATGACCCGGGGGGCATGCAAAAGCGCAACGCAAAGCGGAACCCAAAGGTTCACCCGTTAGGAAATATTAAAAGGCGTGAGCTGCAAGGTCTGTTGTACGATGCCGTTACAAATGTCCCATTAACATTGATTGAGTAAAAGGGACAAAACTGGTCTGTGTTGGCTACAGCGCCTCCTAAAGGTCGATCTTTACCAAATTTGGTCCAGCGAATCACAAGTTTTACTTATCTCTCTGCCACTTACTGTGGCAAATTTCCCATTTAAAGCCTAATTCAAGGAACACAAGGATGTAAGGATTTCTAAAGTGCAATGTGTAATGTGGAAGTTAAAGGTAGAAACAAATCATAGCGCCATCTAGTGGTCCACATCTGTAATTTTTGGTAGGTGAAGTTCATGAGCCATTGTACATTTACATTACACAAATTCTTAGTCCGTAATTTGCGCAAATTTTATCGGATAGAAATTATTTTAAGAACTTTTGTCAGGTCGGTCTTGAGATGCTACTTACCAAGTTTCATGCAGATCGGTCTCACAGGCTATGAGGAGTTTGGCAAAGTAGGTTTTTGATAAATTACAATTTTTATGCATAAAAGTCTAGGTGGAAATTGGCGTGGCCTATATCAGAAGATTCAGATGGATTCAAGGAACACAAGGGTATATGGTTTTTGAATGTGTGACGGTTTGGGAGTTATGGAGCCAAATGTGTTACTTTTCTGATTTAGTGCCACCAGTTACATTCTTACGTATGTAAACGGGTTGTCTAAAACGCAGCATTATAAAGACGGAAAGGGTTGCTCTGACAGACATTCTACAACACATACAACGGGTAACTACAAAGATAAGATTATACTGACTTACTAGAGCCCCCCCCCCCCCCACACACACACACACACACACACACACACACATAAACACAAACAGATATGATATAAACAATGTGGTGTGAATCTCATGAGAGCAGGTAGGACATCAGCTGGAGTGGACTCGTGTCCTGCAGACCATCCCCCTCCCCCAGGAATCTCCCTACATAGCTGTCAAGTCTTTGTATCGAGCTGTCAACTCCAGGGAGAGGAGAAATTGTTGAGAGTCACGGAAGGTGAAACAGCTGAAAGTGAGTCTGTCCCTCTGGGATGTGGCAAAATCCAGGGCAAAATAGGAAATTTAATGCATTCCTGCCTCATTTTATGCATGTGGCTAAATAAAAACAACTGGGATTAAAAATGAAAATGCAATAAATATGAAAACACTGGGATGTTGTTGATGTTTCTGTGTGCATTAAACTATTGCTGATATGTATTTAGGATTTAGTTTTTTACAGTAGGTGAAGGAGCATTACAGTTTTTCAATTTTATTTTTTATTGCACACACAACACAATGCCTAAGGTTGCAGAAATGACTAATTAAGTTTTTAACGTTTAATTAAAAACATATTTTTTTATACAAGTTGATTTAAGAGATCTGTTACACTCAGTATGAATTGGAGAAACACTGTGCAACAAAAAACTGTGCGGATGACATGTCAACACAAATAAGTGGGTTGTATAAATCATTTTATATCTATTAGTAGAGAAACAGTATGATTGGGGTTGCATGTATTTTTTTTTTTTAAAGATCAGGCTATAACTATAATGATTTGAATTTGAAATGCAATGCAAATCAATCTTGACAAGTTCCACTTTAAAGTCTTACTATTTATAAAACACATGCATAAGTTCCTTTTACAGATGTTGAGTGCAAAAAAAAAGATTTATACCAGCCAAAGACTTACAACACTGTTGAATGTACCATTAAAATGTCTCCTCAAAATGTTGGACTTTTTAATGTCATGAAATAGAAAGTGGGAGCATTTTTAACATTTATCATGTGGCATTTCATTAGAAGTGAAAGCTGCCAGCAATTTTATGAATTATAGTGGACATTTCTTGGTGTTGTTGGGGATTATTTCAGATTAAAAAAATACTAACATCATACTGGGACTTTGTTAAATGCAGGACATTTGGGTAGTTTTGCATCTAAAGACACAGCAGAAAGAGAAAGAAGAGATTTTGATCCGATACCAAAAGAGAATCTGCCCTGAGGCTGGCATTGGGCTGGAGCACAAATGTGTCAACATTCCTGTTGACACAATTGTGCGCATGTTCATGTGTGTGTGGTGTTGCAGATATCAAGCATTATATTGCATGATCATATTAGTCAACCATGAGTTTTGTTCATTGTCACCAGTCCCAAAGCTAAATCCCAGCCTAGTGTCACTCAACAAAGCAAATGGTAAAATGATAGCAGGAGCTAATGACGACAATTGCACAGTTTTTTTTCATTAGGGATGATGTTACAGATCATTATGGAAGATTCTTCCTGGCAGTACGCCATGCTTCCATTTCTTTTTTTAATCCACAGCTGAGACTCTATCTCCCTTGTCTTCTCTGTCTAGATGCTACAAGACAGGCTAATTGTGTCCCTGTCGTCTGCGAGGGCGAAAGACCGGGATAATGAAAAGAGACAGAAATGGTTCTTTATCCGTTTTGGAGGCTTATGAAGATTTGTGCTATGTATTTTTCCACCAAACACAACCTGAAAGCTAAATGACTTTAAGGTGTTCATGACAAAGAAATAATCGTTTTGTCCTCTGACACGATGTGAAGTCAGGCTGACAGTATGAATTATTGAGCAAATACAGAGAGTGTAACACAACCACAGACAGGAAAACTGAGGGTTTAAATAACTGCTACCACTTTAAAATGTGATTGTTAAGCTTTGGGAGGGTTACCACCAACCCATCTCCATGATTTGTTTTCCCCAGAAATAAGATTAAATCTTCACTGGAGACTAACTTGCAGTTGGTTCCTCTATGTGGCGCAAAAGAACAGGCTGACGACTACTGCTCTACACTGAGATCTAAAAAGGAAACCCACTTACAAAATCTAGAATATTACAGTGTGTGAAGATAAAACTGTAGAAATTGATACAATGAAAAAAAGGTATCCTGACAGATGACAATGTGATCTATCTATCTATCTATGATCTATTTATATGATATAAATCTCAGCATGTAATGAGTCTTTTGTTACTGTGATGCAGCAATTTACTTCCAGAATATGCATATATTAGAGTCATATTTTAACAGTCCTTTTGTTCTATAATTAGTCATATTTAAGCTGCAGTATCTTAGAGGGGGTTGTGATTTTCTGAACACAAGTCCCTTAATTATACCTGTGCTTCTAAACAGTTTCAGCTATGATTTTTAGTCCTGGGCTCCGGAATGTGTCACAAAAAGACTGACAATTGTTTATTGGGCATTTTAGGCCTTTATTTTGCTGGACAACTGAAGATGTGAAAGTGTAGAGAGAGAGAGAGAGAGAGAGAGAGAGGGAATGAAATGCAGCAAAGTCAGCTGTGACAAGGACTGCACCTTTGCAAATGGGGCACCCACTCTACAAGGTGAGCTGTCCAGGCACCCTACTGAAAAGCACTTTCTGGTGCTGATACATAAAGCCTTCAGAAGCTCCTTTAATCTCATTTAGTTTCCAGCTGTGCAGCAGTTTTTAGCCTTTTTTATAATTCAAATGTAGCTCAGTTTAAATTCTTTCAGGAAGACTTAACTTTTAATCAGCGTATTCTTAAATCAAGTCAGCTGTTATCCTAAAAAATTAACTTTTTTGCTGTATATAACATATATATGCAACTAGCCTCTCGTGATTTAAATATAGCTCAGCCTAAATTCTTTCAGGAAGACCTAATTAAATTAATGATCTCTTCCTGAATGGAATCAGCTGGTGGAGGCGTTCACCTTCCTGCTTAACCAATCAGAATCGTTAACAAATGGCGAGGGCCAATCACGGAGTCACTAGGCTCGTTCGAGATGAGCCAGGTCCGCGCAGAGTCGATCACCGGCGATCGGCGCCCGTTGCATGCCGGTTAGATTTGTGTCCGACTTGATCCCGACTTGCTCTGACGTCATGCACACGTGGGCAACGGAAATCTCACGAGAGCAAGGCGGCCGCAGTTCTGAGACGCAGGCGGCGCAGTTGCTTTTCACCGACTGCAAGAGCCAGGCGGACCCAGAGCAAGCTGGGAAACGTCGGCTTCTCAGCTGATTCAACACCTGATTGGTTTACAACATGATGACGTTTTATATAAACTTTTTATTGTTTTTGAATCGGAGTGATTTAAACTGCTATTTGTCTGATTTAAAGACTTATTCTGTACAGAACACGTGTTGTGTGGCTGATAGTGACGTTTAGAAGTCAGAGAGACTAAATCGGGTCAGATCACTGATCATCTACAGTGTGTTATTTATTAAAATCTGCAGCAGATCGCATGTAGAGCACTGTAACTAGAGACTGTGTACCAGCTGATATGTGGGTCTGATTATATTTTATGAAATCGGAACCGCTCCACAGGGTTTTTGTCACTTCCTGTCCTGCCTAAAGGCGGCTGGTATCGGCAGGAAACTGTCCGACTTTACCGCAGCTTTTTGTCCCTGCCCCCTGCTGCTGCCGCCTGCTCTCGTCTACTTTACAGGCGAGGCGCGGTTCATCTCGAACGAGCCTAGTGCCTTGCTTTTAAAAATCTGTTTCTTCCTGTGCTACTCAGCGTTATTGCAGGCAAA
Source organism: Etheostoma cragini (assembly GCF_013103735.1). Lineage (NCBI taxonomy): Eukaryota > Metazoa > Chordata > Actinopteri > Perciformes > Percidae > Etheostoma > Etheostoma cragini. The sequence continues at coordinate 8,366,775 of NC_048428.1, read as the reverse complement.
GAGTGGAACCCTCCACCCACCCCTTCCACCTCCAGTCATCTACTCCAGCTGACCGGTCCAGAGCCTCCTTTGGTCTGGTCTTCGGGCTCCTTCGTAGCCACCACCGCTGTCTAGATTCCATCGCGGGTCTGATATACATAGATATACGAAATATTCATATAGCAATGGATAAGAATTGCCAAAATCTTTGTACACTTTATTTGAGCTGTAAAAAAAATCTCATTTACATATCTGCAAACATGTCTCTCCTGATTGAAATGTGGTGTGTGTTAACAATTAGCTGTGATATGCAGCCCGGGAATCTTCCCAGCGATTCACCAGGCTGCACACACAACAGTTAACAAAACGTATGAAGGTATCTTCACCTGCATTAGGGCTCACAGCATTGGCTGAACAAAACACCAGCCGCCTTGCAGTGTTTTTATACAATAAAACAAGATGGAACAAAATTTCTTGCCCTCGCTGACACATCATAACAGAGCTCACTGCCGACTGTTTTCATGGAAAGGGTTTAGCATAAAATCCTCTTTATCTTGATGTTGGGAACAGGAAATAAGAGTGGAAAAATACAGCTGAGGTCCATCAATATACGGTAGGATAAACAAAGCTTCTGTTTGATAGCATGTGGATTGGCTTTTTCCATCCAAATGAGTAATGATGTCTGAATGTATGACGCAGATTCTCTAGTCTGAGGGTCAAAACTGCCGCTGACCTCGTGTTTATCTTTTAGCCTTGTTTAAATGTGCAGTTTATCATTTAAAAAGTCATCAAGCTCGGAGTGAATGGTTAACACTCTGGGTCCACACTGCTGGAGTCATGACGTTTTTACTACAGCTTCATAGAAATGGGATTCAACAACATGTCTTTTAATTATTTAAGACAAAAGTGTTGTATTTAAAAGCTTGTTATTAGATTTGATACTATAGTTATTATAATAATTATTACCCAACCAAAACACCCAGTGTGTCAGTTACATGTGTATTAAAATTAATTTTCTCATATAGTCAATATATAATATAGTCCTCTTGCAAGTAAAACATGAACAGACTGTTGGTGCTTTATTTAATTTGTAGAATTTTTTTATTTTTATTATTACTTTATTATTTATCCACACAACATGTCAGGAATGGGGGGGGGACAGATGGTAAATAATCTTATTTTATTGAAGCTGTGAGTGTGGGCTGAAAGTGAGGGTGCTGGGTCCAGAGATGGCGTAGTTGGCAGTGAGGGTGCTGGGTCCGGAGATAGCGGGGCTGGCAGTGAGGGTGCTGGGTCCGGAGATGGCGGGGTTGGCAGTGAGGGTGCTGGGTCCGGAGAGGAGACGTTCCAGTGCGTAGCGTGGTCATTGGCAGCAGATGATTCTGAAGGTGGGTTAATTCTAGGACAGAGATCATTCAGTTAGTAACATCAGGAAACGGAGCAGACAGGTAAATACAAAGACAAGAAACTAGACTAAATACAACTCTCGAAAGCTGGTGTTTTACGCATGCTCAGTGGTAAGAAACAATCTGGCAGGGAGAGGAAAGCCAGGCTGGTACCTGAAGGCAGTTGATGGATGAATGATGAATGGCAGGTGTGCTGATTGGTGCCAGGTGTGAGGAGAGTCAACTAGGGTGGGCGTGTCCACACACTGTGGAACATGCAGGTGGAAACAGACAAAACACAACAAAAACACATTGACACACACCAGACTGTCAGTATGTGGAAGACACGGGAGGCGGGGGCGTGATATAAAGCAGCTTTGCATTTCATGTTAATTCTGGCAAAGAGCTTACAATTTAGTGAATTAATTCCAATCCAGGATGCTGGGTGGATGATTTAGGAAGGATTCGGATTTAGGATTTGAGCATTCCCTTTTGAACTGGGAAAAGTTTTATCTCAATAACGAATCAAATCTCATTCAAGTCCCTCTGTTCAGTGATCAGCATTGATGAGTGATCCGGAGAGCAACCAGGTTATGAGGGACTGTGTGAAGAAACAACCAGCGACGACTCGACGTGGTTCGACATTGCAAAAGAGAGTTTTCTTCATATGGCAAAATATATGCAGTTTCAAATTGCACCATAATTTGGGTGTATGGTGTCAATAGTTACTGTAATCAGGGTATAACTGCTTCCGTTTTCTGTCCACTAAAGATCACATTTTTTCTGTTTTGTTTTAATTTGATACAACGTAAAGCTAATAACTTCCTACCGATGAACTAATTACAGCGTACTTTAGGTATTTGATGTCTAGGGTGTGACTGTTAGAGCTATAGTGCGTAGTTTCTGTCTCCCCCATGAGGAATTCTAAGTAATGACAACAACCCTGTCAACCCTTGTCATCACAAGCCTTCCGTGATTGCGCTCCCACCCCTCCTCCACAACTCAAGCTTCTGCACAGGAATGTTATCGCAACACATAATATTCTGAACACAGCCATCCTGACAAACACAGAGAGAGACAGTTTCGTGGAGCTGACCGTTTTCATTAGCTTTGTAGACACTCATTTAGCAATGGCCATGTCTGTAGCAGACGTTCATTAATATCATAAATAAAGCACTAAAGCTTTAATTTACTGTCTAGTTAGGTCCACATTATTTCTAGTTTGGTCTAATTTTACGCAAAGTATGTCTTATTATGTCATATTAATGTACTCTGAAATAAAGTGCAACCCAAGTTCCTTTCCGAGATTTTTTTGCAGAGCCACTGTTGCTGCGTCACCTAAGAAGAATGTGATTGGTTTAAAAAAAAAAAGAAAGAAAACAAACCAGAGTTTTTTTTGCATTTTTGATCCAGCAAGACCTTACTCCACAGTGCTGTGTCAGTCCAGTTATCTACAGCTATTTACTATATGCAACAAACCGGAATATTACAGTTTTAGATAACTGCAGGATTTACGTTGTCCTAGAATGTATCCATATTTAACTACA
>NC_048428.1:8327844-8363854 GCF_013103735.1 Etheostoma cragini | reverse complement strand
CCCCCCCCCCCCTTCCCCTTTTAACTGTATTTCAGTTCTAGGGAAAAAAATGTGGCTTTATCTTTTGTTTGGGCTAAGTGTCCTGCGGATATTTGTTTTGTGTATACAGTACACAGAGATGATGCAGTGTGGTTTGACCACTGCATCCTGCCTGTTGCTGACTAAACTTGATGAAGACAATGGACCCCCACTGATCGTCCTCAGGGGTGCCAAATCAAAAGTCTGGTCCTTTTCATGCAGCTGGGTACTTTTAAAATTGTCACAATCTAATACTGTTGTCATAGGTCAATTGTAAATTGCCATTGGTTATGAATCAAACAAAGTGACTGTAAGATTGATTTGAAATAAATAAAACTTCTCATAATAATGAAATAACATTAATTAGTTAGTTGTTAGTTTTATTGTCATGCTAGACTAAGATGGTGAACATGGTAAACATAATACTTGGTATTATGTTTACCATGTTAGTTTGGTCATTTTGAGCATGTTAGCATGCCGCAGTTAGCATTTAACAGGTGTAGCATATTTGTCATTTCAGCTAACATTACTACTTGATGTTATTTGACTTACTGCAAACTACAGCAAAGAGACATAACCCCCCACTTAAACTCATCATGTCCTTTTTACATACTGTACATATACTCCTGCTTGTTTTTTGTTTTTTACTTCAACCAGGACTTGCATGACCTCCTCCTACAGTAACTGACTTTTTGAGGAGCTGCATTTTGTGAATGTGGACTGACCACAAATTCCAAACTGCCTGAGTAAACTTGTTTTAGGTCACAACATTACTGTTCATGTACATTTAAGAGTATGCTTAAAACTCTTCTCTTTGATAAAGCTTATACTTAGGGCTTGTCAAAGTATGCCTTTGACTAGCTCTTAGTTATGCTACTTTGTTAGAGACTGCTGGGGGACTTCCTTTGACACATTGAGCTCCTCTCTCTTTCCATCTGTGTGAATTCATGTCCAAATAATGCTTGTTAATAATTTAGCTCCGGGGAACTTATTTACGGAGTCCTAATGCATTCTCGACGCAGATTTACTCGGATTGGGGTCGCACCTAAATCGTTTTTTTTGCAGCTGCTGCCGTGGTCCTGCTTGATGCCATGCTGCGCCCAGCACTTCTACTACTATTATTTCTAGTTAAAGTTCTATTACATTTATTGTTACTAAAATTTCCAACCACACATCATGCCAACTGCCAGAATTATTATTAAATCACATGTATGCCTAGTTCCATCTGAGGTTTTTTCCTTTTTAAAGGAAGTTTTTCCTCACCACTGTTGCACTAAATTCTTGTTTTTGGTGTGGAATTGTTGGGTATTTGTAAATTATAGAGTGTGGTCTAGACCTACTCTCTGTAAAGTGTCCTGAGAGAACTTCTGTTATGATACTATAAATACAATTGAATTGATTCAATAAACCAAACTACTCAACTGTATCGTCATTAGCTCCTACTGTTACATACCATATGTTATCTTTCCAGGGTTTTAAATCTCTTTTTCCTGTGATTGCATGTGTTCTCTTTGTCCTACAGCCTTTAAGAGCCAACTGAACAATCACACGTTTAACTCTGTTGGGATAAGGTTGGAACAGTGGTGTATGTTTGTGATTTATGGGACCTGTGTGTGCAGGCAGGTTCTCCACATATATAAACCTCAGAGGCAATTACAAGGGGGAGATTGTTTTTATGGGAACTTTAAAGAGCAATAAGCCAAAATGAAAGTCACTCCAATGTGTGACATCATGCTGTGAACTACTACTAAACGTTTACTGGTCTAACAGCCTCCTTATCCCCCTGGCATGGGATTGTATTGCCTCCTAAGTAGAAAGTGAAAGTCCCTATTTGGTGGCATAAGTCCTTGCTGATGCTTTTCCCTCTGTAGAGCAATAGTTTCCAATAAACTGCTCAGAGTCAGAGGCTGTTATGTGTATATGTGTCCATTATGTACAGTGAGGAAAATAAGTATTTGAACACCCTGCTATTTTGTAAGTTCTCACACTTAGAAATCATGAAGGGGTCTGATATTGTCATCGTAGTTGCATGTCCACTGTGAGAGATATAATCTAAAAATAAATATGCCAGAAGTAAGAGTACAGTTTATTTTTCTCTAATCTACTCAAGTAAAAGTAAAAGTATAGTGATTTAAAACTACTCCTAGAAGTACAATTTTTTCAAAAACTTACTCAAGTAAATGTAACGGAGTAAATGTAACTCGTTACTACCCACCTCTGGTGGTAGCATCATGCTTTGGGGGGGTTTGCCTTGTATGTTTGCCGGTACTGCCCTGTATAAAGGAGAGGATGACCGGGGCCATGTATTGCGAGATTTTGGGGAACAACCTCCTCCCCTCAGTTAGAGCATTGAAAATGGGTTGAGGCCGGGTCTTCCAACATGACAATGACCCGAAGCCCACAGCCAGGATAATCAAGGAGTGGCTCTGTAAGAAGCACATCAAGGTTCTGGCGTGGCCTAGCAAGTCTCCAGACCTAAACCCAATAGAGAATCTTTGGAGGGAGCTCAAACTCCGTGTTTCTTAGCAACAGCCCAGAAACCTGACTGATCTAGAGAAGATCTGTGTGGAGGAGTGGGCCAAAATCCCTTCTGCAGTGTGTGCAGACCTGGTGAAAAACTACAGGAAACGTTTGAACTCTGGAACTGCAAACAAAGGCTACTGTACCAAATATTAACATTGATTTTCTAAGGTTTTCAAATACTTATTTGCAGCTGTATCACACAAATAAATAGTTAAAAAATCATACATTGTGATTTCTAGATTTATTTATTTTTTGGATTATGTCTGTCACAGTGGACATGCACCTACAATGACAATTTCAGACCCCGCCATGATTTCTAAGTGGAAGAACTTGCAAAATAGCAGGGTGTCCAAATACTTATTTTCCTCACTGTATATAATTAGGGATCTCAGCGAATATAGGAAGTGGGCTTTTTTAGGATATAGATGTTTACGTTTTAATCTGAAGGTTATGAGGCTCAGAGAGATGTGGAACTTCTGGAGTTGCTTAGATTTTTACTCTTAATTTCTTAATTGTGTCCAGTGTTTAGTCTTTTTGCAAAACGTCCAATACACAAAACGACGAAACAGGTTGCGGTGTGACGCATGAAGTGTTTTTTGATGCAATGCCACTAAGGTTAATGTTAAGGTTGAGTCACTGGGTGTGGTTAAAAATGTTTGATAACCAGTTCTAATGCCATGAATTCTATACTGGTTCCTGAACAATACTTTATGGGATACCAATTTTAAGGCAAGGCCAGGCAGTTTTATTTCTATGGCACATTCCAGTGGCAGTGCAATTCAAAGTGCTTTACATAAAACATTAAAACATTGTGTACAATACTAATAACAATTAAAACCAAATTAAAAACAGATTACAGGAATAACATTCACAATGTACAATTAATTAAAAAAGGCAACATCAAAAAGAAAGATCTTCAGCCTTGTTTTAAAGAGCTGAGAGCTGGGGCGGACCTGCAGTTTTCCATTTGTTCCAGATATGTGGAGCATAGAAACTGAACGCTGCTTCCCCTTTTTTGGTTCTGATTCATGGGATGGGAAGCAAACCAGTCCCAGAAAACCTGAGAGGTCTGGGGTGTTCATTGTTCACAAGCATTTCCGAGAGGTATTTTGACGCTAGATCGTTCAGTGATTTATAAACTAGCGAAAGTGTTTTGAAATAAATTCTTTGAGGCACCAGAAGTCAGTGTAAGGACTTTAGAACTGGACTCTCTTGGTCTCAGTGAGGACTTGAGCAGCAGCGTTCTGAATCTGCTGTAACTGTCTGATTGGTTCTTTAGGGAGACCTTTAAAGACGCCGTTACAGTAGTCAAGTCTACTGAAGATAAAAGAAAGTTTTTCCAAATCTTTTAGACACAGCACAAGTCCTCCAACCCTTGATCTATTTTAAGGTGATAAAAAGCAGACTTTGTTTTTGTCTTAAAATGGCTGTTAAAATTCAGGTCAGAGTCCATAATAACACCAAGGTTTTTGGCTTTGTCTGTTGTTTTTATTATTATCATTTGAAGCTGAGCTATCACCAGCATTATTAGTATTTGATCTAGATAGAAGCATGCTGCATGCTTATTGGCTTACTAATGCTGATGAGATTTATTCTTTGAGGTATTTAAATTTGGGATTGGTGCCTTTTTCAACCCTCAACACTAAGGAGGCAATTCAGGCAATTCTGTCACAAAACCAACAATACTGTAAAGATCACAGCTTGGTTTTAAAGGACTACTTTGTTAAGATGAGGGGACCTTTAGTCATTGTTAACATGATAAGACACAAATGAGCAAGTTTGGAGGACTTGTGGTGCTGGTTCAAATTCATGATTTAGCTTCTGCTTCAAATCATTAACTACATCAACCCCTCTTCCGCTTCTCAACATCCTCACTGCGTGCACGTCTGCTAAAAGTAATATTCTTTCACATTCACAGTGTTGTCACAATGCTGCGTGTATACACATCCTAATGACATTATACTGCATAATCCGACACAACGTGCAAGAGATTCAGTTTTAATGACACCTTGGAAAATAAGGGGAATGGCTTTCTGAGGCTGACAAAGATTACTGACTTACTTACAATCCCCATTGCTTCTCATTGTGTTTATATACACAACACGCCAGCAATATATGGACAAGAAGATAAATACACCCATCCGGTGTCTGTACATTTTTATAATCACGTACTGTCTTTGTACTTGTCAACCAATACATTGTGTTGGTGTGTCTTTGTGGTTCCCAAAGCTTTTATAGAATCTTTGTTGTAAATGTGGCCAGAGATGGACTGATGACACTCGTGAAACACGATAACTACATGGGAGTTATGAAATTTGCAGAGAAAACATCAAATGTAGGCAATAAGATCTTCCTTTCAGTTGGCGTGGGAAATAAACAAACAGAACAAATGTGTGGTTTTCTGCAGGATTGGACTGGTAGATTCTGCACAGAATGCTACACAGTCAAATATAAACACAGTAAAGGTCCAAATACTGGATAGTCTCTCAGTTTTTATGTTAGGCCAAGCACCACTTAACCTGATTCGTTTTCAGTCCGAAAATGCCCCAGGCCTTCTTGATTGTTTAGTGGAGCAGTGTGTGTATGCTTTGTGTGTGGTTACTGCATATGACAATGGGTGCTGTGTTTATGTTTTCTTTATCTCACCATTTATTTTATATATATACGCTTATCCTGCTTAGGGTCACGGGAAGCTAGAAGGTATCCCAGCACGCAATGGGATGAAAAGGGATTTAAAGCCCAGGTCACCAGCCCATCCCAGGGGTCTCTTGATGTGTGTGTGTGTGTGTGTGTGTGTGTGTGTTTGTTCTTGTTTGACTCCATTCGTGAGGTCCAAAACCGGGAATACAGTATACTTGTCGGGTCCGGACAGATTTGTGGGGCCCACAACTTTAAAGGGTGTTTAAGGATTAAGACTGGGTTTTAGGATTAGGGTTAAAATTAGGTTATGGTTATGGTGAGGGTTAAGATTAGTCATTTAGTTGTGATGGTTGAGGTTAGGGTAAGGGGCTAGGGAATGCAGTATGTCAATTTCAACTCCCCACAAAGATAGTGAGACAAACTGTGTGTGTGTGTGTGTGTGTGTGTGTGTGTGTGTGTGAGTGAGACAAACTGTGTGTGTGTGTGTGTGTGTGTGTGTGTGTGTGTGTGTGTGTGTGTGTGCGTGTATGTGTGTGTGTGTTGTTTTCAAGCTATCAGTGCCTGCAGTTTTCTACATTGTCATGGTTCACAGTGATTTTGCTCTTTTTTAAAAGTGAAACAACCTACGATTTGAAAATATAAACAATAATGCATGAATATACAACTAATATTTTCTCATCAAACTCATGCCTTAACATTACAATACGAGAAGAATTAAGTTTCTTTATATTCATGTCTTCAACATAGATCATCAGCTGGTAAGGGACAGGGCTTTAGCATCCACTTTTTTTTAGCACAATATCATGTAGGTATTCATCAAGTGCATATGTCCACTGTACAGGGTTGCAGTGTGTTGGCAATGAGTCAGCTCAAAACATTAAAAAAATCTGATGGTGTGTTTTCAACTTACTCATGAGGCTAACATCAGCTTAACTAACGAGCTACAGCTGATTAAGTCTTCTAGCGAGATTCGTCATTTTGGCCAACAAGTGACAGTCACTGAGAAATCTGAAATCTCTGAAATAAATAATCCATTATTGTTGAAAAATAAAATACAAAGAATTTAGATCTGTAAACCAGGTGCCGAGAATGTAAACTGCATATGCATATGCCATGCAAGAACAGATTTAGTAACCGTAACTAAAGGGGATAGGGATCAATGGTGAACGGTCAATCTTAATTGTGAACCACTGTGCAGTAAACTCTGTTCAGTATGTGTTATAAGAGTCACTGAGCATGTGACAAACTAGGGGAAAGGTTCAGCTTCAGGGTGGTGGAAGTGACTCCAGCCATATTTGGCATGGAGAGCAGTTTTGGTTTGACAAGATATCACTGTTAAGTGTTCTTGACAAGCCAAGTCAGCGTGAGTGTTTGGAGAAGACCACTTGTTGACCCCAGGAATACACCCACGCTGTCAGTTGTGTGGCATTTAGATTACATGACTGGGGAGCACTGTTTTCTGTCTATCACTGCTATAGATCTTTGACAGCAGATGTCCTCTGCTGTCGCCCGATCATTTTGTTGACAGTATTGGGATTCTGTGAGAATGCTCATCTTGTGTTTTGGTAGGCTACACATAGTAAAACCGTACCATAGCTTTTTAAGGACCAGTTTGTTTTGTTTTTCTTGCAGATTTCATGTCCATGTGCTTGTCCATGTAGTTTGCCCGTAGGCGTGTCATTTCAAAGAAAAGTTATCTTGTTACAGTATGCCATGTTTGGCCCCCATTGGGCACAGTTAGAGTGCAATCTTTTTCTCTCCCAGTACAGATTCTGACACCTAAACTCTGAACACTGAGTACCGACCCTGATACCATTGCTTTTACCTACCTTACCTACCTACCTTATGGAACAACCTCCCCAGGCATATTAAAGCTGCACAGACTCTACAAACGTTTAAATCACTGCTTAAGACGCACCTGTTTGCTGCAGCTTTTAACCCTCGTCAACCTGGATTATGAAGTTTTAAAGTGTTGTTGTTTGTTTCCCCCATGATGTATTTTGGCTGGAGTGTTTTTTACTTTTGTTATTTATGTATTTGACATTGACCCTGTTCAGCACTTTGGTCAACTGCTGTTGTTTTTAAATGTGCTATAGAAATAAAATTGACATTGACATTGACAATAGGGGTTGTAATTGTAACATTCTTAGTCCAATTGAGACTTGTTTTCTTATTTCCGATCATCTCTCAACTGTTCCTATGAATTAAAAAAATTGTACAGATTAAACATGTAAGCTAAAAGAAACGAAAATGAAGTAAAGCAGCCAGTCATGATCAAATGTAAATCTTATGGCTGCAAATTTGCTTTGCTTTGCTTTGTTGGGGCATAACAAAGTTTTCTGTTGCGTGACGCCATGATTTTTCCCCAAGGGTTATCTCTCTTTGACTTCCATAAAAGACTACCAATTTGTATGGGGTCATGCTCACCCTGTGTAATTTAGTGTGTAATTCTCACACACACACACACACACACACACACACACACACACACACACACACACACACACAGCCACACAAGAGCCACTGGGAGCTGTGTGAGGTGCTGTTTACTCATGGAACTTCTGTTAGTCCGTCAGAGCTCCGGTGTTAGAAATAATAACCAAACAGCACAGATTCTCACATCAATATTGTGAGATACAGTTGTTGATTTTCAGTGATTGGGCCAAACAACTGGAGAGCTAATTATATGAGCCTCTTTCTTTTTGCTTTGAGAAGAGTTTTCTGTGTCTTGTTTTCCCTTGTTGCCACATAAAATAAAAACACTAACAAGAATCTTTCTCAGTTTGCTTTATTGTAAATCTAAATCTCTCCCTTAAGGTAGATATTAAAGGTCCTAATAAAGGTCCAATATCATGCTCATTTTCAGTCATGGTCCTCATTTAGGATCTGGTGGCCTGAGGGTGGAAGCTCCTCCTGAGTCCATCACCTGACCTCAACTGATAGAAAAGGCTGTTACCCGGGTGGTTTGGATCTTGATTCACCTAGCTTTTATCTTTCAACCACCTGGTATATGTAACCTTTAGGTAGGGTAGGGCTGTTTTATTTAGAGCCGACCAAGTCACTCTCGGGGTCATGCGTTCTTGTTGCTGTCCTGTCTTGTTTCAGTACCAATGGTGCAGTAATGTTCCCTGTCAGGACGCTCTCAATGATGCAGGAGTTGAGTATTCCTTTGAGGAGATACTCGGAATCTCCTCAGGTTTTTGAGGTCAAAAAATCTCCGGCTTGCCTTTCTTACCACTAAGTCAGTACAGTGTCCAGGTCAGACCCTCTGTGATGTGGTCACCGAGGTAGTTGAAGCTGTCTACTATCTTGACTTAGTACCAGTCTCAAAGTCCACTATCATCTTTTTAGTCTTGCTGACATAACAGTAAGGAGTAGGTTGTTGTACTGTCACCAGTGGGTGAGATTCTCTACTTGTATCAGGTAGACCTGTTTATTGTTATATGGTATTATATTATTAGACATGGAAATTTCTCTATACAAAAAATTAAAATTTTTAAGATGTAAATTTTGGTGTATTTCCACCTTACAATATCAATATTGCAAGGATTTTTTTGTATAGATTATAGCCTCTAGTTCCTAGCATTGGGATGTGAGCCAGATGCATTGTTGAAAAGGTATCCCACTGGGTTTGGTTCATTGTTCGGGTTTTCCCCACACTCAGGAGGAAATAACTGGGAGGGATTGATAGCCACTGAAGTCAGATAAGGCTTTTCAGGCGCTTTGTTGAATTAAGGGAGAACAGAAGCAAAACTTTTATCTTTTAACTCAAAAGCAGCGCAGGGCACAAATAATCTACTTTGTGCCAGCCGCACCTGAGAAACGGTGCTTCATATGGTACATGCTTTGGTGAAAAGTTTGCATTATAGACTGCTAGTATTCTACACATTGCAAATGTTCAACTTTCGTTATCCTTAAAGGTTAAAGGACAAGCTAACCTTCAGTGTCTTTTCCTATGCTTTTGTAGTTGGGATTGTGAGCATGGGTCCACTCTGACCTACTGAATTCCTCTATCAGTCATTTCAGTGCTAAATTTCATATGTACTGCATATTACAATATAGACTGTAGTGGTTTGGATATCTAATGCACATAAACTGATCCTGAAATAGTATTTATTTGTAGATGAAGGAAAATGAAGCCCAGCAAAATGGATAGAGGTGGATGGCCATTCTGCTTTTATTGCAGTATTTCCTTCCTTTGCAAGCTAACAGCTAACCCACTAGCCAGCAGTGAACATGCTAGCACCAGTCAAAACATCTCTCCAATCTTCTAATTTTCTTTTCTCTGTACTTCCCCCATTCTGCTCTCAGGGTTGTACACAATTCTATCCAAGCATGCAATCAGTTAGCAAGATCATTAACTTGGTTACGAATAGGACAGGATGTTCACACAGTTTACTCAAAAGACATATGTGTACCATGGACTTCCATCTACAAAATATACCTGTTTTGTGGAGGAGTTTAAGATGCAAGTGGGCTTCAACAGGAGTGCTTGTTTAATGGTTAAATGCAGAAACCTCCTACTCCACACCTCGGTATCTAAATACCAGGGTACGGTTAGTTTCTAAAATGTTTACATGCATAAAAACACAACTCAAAACATCTGATCATGACCAGGATATCACTCTGTCTGTACTCTGGATCAACTGAGATACGTTTCCAAGATAATTGTCTGAAGTCCTGTATTTATTATTCAGGCCTTATTTATATATGCCGTTTGTTTTTGCGTGGTGTATATAGCAGCTTTTCCATCAGTGCAGGACTCTAAAACATGATCAAGGTGGGGAGTGCTCCATCTGATGCAGTTCAACAGAAATACAGAAAGTGCAAATTAAAGTACAAGTTCCTTCCTGAGACCAATCTGAAGAGTCACCATCGTCATTGTAATTGGTTTAAAGAAATGCCAAAATAATTTCTTCTATTCCAGAATGTACAGTGGCTAAAATAAGTTTACACACACATGCTAAAGTTGATTAAAAAGAGGAATAAAAAAAAAAACTTTAGGAAATTGATCATAATGCTTTAATTCAACAAATCTTGGAAAATCCAACCTTTCAAGGACTGCAATTTTCTTTGTGAATAAATTACGCATTGGAATTAAATTAATAAATGTTCTTCCTTAAAATACAGGGGGCATATATACGCACACCCCTATGTTAAATTCCAATAGAGGCAGGCACATTTTTATTTTTAAAAGTCACTTATTTCATGGATCCAGGATATTGTGCATCCTGACACAGGTCCCTTGGCCTTTGGAATTAAACTACCCCCCCACATCACTGGCATGGTGTTGTTTCAGTTAGCTTAATAGCTGGTTTCATTTGCATTGAGAGATGATTGTGGAGGTTGTCCTATAAGCCTCGGAATGGATGGCATGGTGTTCTCAACGCATAGCAAAAAAGGATCTTGAGTCCAGGCATTGATTGTATTTGAGTGGTGTTCCCATTTATTATAAAAGTAGAAAAAGGGTTGCTTCACGTAAAATAGTACTTCACCTAGTGCTGATTAATAAAACGTTGCGGCGTGTTCACGACTGCGGTAAGAACCGTGTGTTCCCTGCCATCCACACCTTTCCTCACTGATCCCCGCACCTGTAAATATACCTTATTGCCAGTGACGTGCCACACCCAGTGCAATACTCCCCCAAGTGGCTAAAATAAATAACTAAATTGACCTAACTAAAAAGGTGGCTAGAAATGGCTCCTACAATGATCTTGTGGAAAGTTCCCCATGCCCATCTCTATGTATGATGAAGGGTATGAGATGATTTGGGGCTGTTTTTTTAACTATAAAAACATTATCAAACGTGGACGACTGACTAGTTTATACTGTAACTGACCTTTAATACAGCTACCGTTGTGATACTGGTCTATTCTTCTCATCTAACGCCACTGTGTAAACTTCCAAACAGTGGTAGTGGGTGTGTGGAAGAACATTCGGGGAGATCTACACTGTTGCAATTTAGCGCTTGAAGAGTGCTACTACATTAAAGCTGCAAAGCTATTAACTGCAGTGATCGCAGTAAAACCCTGAGGAGACAAAGGGAGCGAGGATCAGCACTTGTGATCCATAGACTAAAATGTGTAAAGATAACAACCCGCACAAGAAAGGCCTTTGTTCCATCTAGTGGGAGACTACACCGAACCACTGTGTGAACTGCACAAATAGACAGCTTCATCAAGCTGGTCTGTTGTTGTGTACTTCATGTTGTGCTGACAGCAAATCCTGTTGACCCCGATCGTGTGGCCATCAATGAACATCTTTGTGGATGTAATTACCCAAAGGATCAAATGAAGGCCATGTGGACTCCCAGGAAACAGTGCGGCATGTTTTTACACTTAACTAATCTGAGGGTCATCATTCGCTCATACATTTCTGGGTAGTGTGTCATAATTTACGTGAAATGCAATCACAATCAGTCCCTGTGATTTCAACCAAAGTTTGCTAATTTAAAGTAAAATAATAGTAAAAATAGTAGAATGTAATGTAAACATGTGAAATAAGATACTTGCACAACACTAGATACTGCAGATAAAATGTCATGCAATGCAAGGCTTTTTTGTATATTTATTATAAGACTAACAAAAATGACAGTGATAACACTTTTGATGTCACTTATTGATATCGGTGGAAAATTGTGACATTTGCACAAGTAAAAATTAACTTACCCTGTCATTTAGGTGAAGTGAATTGGAAACTCTAAAGTTGGAGTTTAAACTTACTTAATTTATACGATTTCATACTTCAGACTAACAGGTGTTCCTGAGTTGTTGTTGAGGAGTCTGTTTCCTGTTTTATTTACGTTGTCTTTTACTCAGCGCCTTGTGCGTTTTTCTGCCTCTGTGATTGTCCGCCCCACCCTGATGTGTTTCACCTGTTCATCAGCCCTAATGTCACCTGACTCTCGCATGAACCGTTAACTCGTTAATAACGGGCTGCTTTTTATCAATAATATTGTAAATATTCAAGATCTCATTTGACAATGTCTTGTAAAGTCTAATAATAATCCTAAATCAATCCATGAAAGCTTATTAACAAACATTACTGGGCTAGTCATTAAATTTCCTATTAGCTTGTGACATTTACAATCGATTTAGTGTCAGCTTTCTCTGTGCTGCTTTCTTGTTGTCGACTTATGGCTTGTTTGGGAAGCAAAGATGCATAAAAGGTCAACAATATGTTCACATGTAAACGATTAATAAAAGATAACCTTGTCAAGTAAAACTTAAAGTCTTTGTCTGAACTGAAGCAAGACTGCATTGATCATTGTTCTGGCACTAATACACATTAGAGGAAGTCAACGTTATCTCATTATGTAATAAAAGTGCCAATGTAGCTGGCTGCTGCATTCATCGTGCTCAGAAATGAAGATGATTATTAAAATCTTTCTGTAGTCTCACTATAGGGCAAGCATTGTAATTGCATTAAACAACTTAGCTTGACTTAACTGGAGCTCAATCAGTCAACCAATCTGGCAGCAGATTCCAAGCTTGTATTTTCATATATTTGGTTGATGGGCAATGATCTTATGTATCTTTAACATGTTGGATGGTTCAGTCTGGATTAGAAAAAGAGAAGAGATGGCAAAAGATAGAAATAACAAACGTAAAAGGGCAAGTCCTCTACACTCAACTTCCCACACTCAACTTCTGTGGATTTGAAATTTAGGATTTCAACTCGTTACAGCCACACTACTAAGTTTCCATTTTGATGTCACTTTTAAACAAAAACAATATCCGTTCACACAAGCGTTTAGGCTTGCGAAGAGATCTCTGTCCATATTACACAGTCATGACAATGAATATCACATGACCACTTACGTACACTTGGCCCATCAACCAAATATATGAAAATACAAGCTTGGAATCTGCTGCCAGATTGGTTGACTGATTGAGCTCCAGATAAGTCAAGCTAAGTTTTTTTATGCAATTACAATACTTATCCTATAGTGAGACTATAGAAAGATTTTAATAATCATCTTCATTTCTGAGCACGATGAATGCAGCAACCAGCTACATTGGCACTTTTATTACATAGTGAGATAAGTTGACTTCCTCTAATGTGTATTAGTGCCAGAACAATGATCGATGCAGTCTTGCTTCAGTTCAGACAAAGACTTTAAGTTTTACTTGACAAGGTTATCTTTTATTAATGGTTTACATGTGAACATATTGTTGACCTTTTATGCATCTTTGCTTCCCAAACAAGCCATAAGTCGACAACAAGAAAGCAGCACAGAGAAAGCTGACACTAAATCGATTGTAAATGTCACAAGCTAATAGTGAATTTAATGACTAGCCCAGTAATGTTTGTTAATAAGCTTTCATGGATTGATTTAGGATTATTATTATTAGACTTTACAAGACATTGTCAAATGAGATCTTGAATATTTATAATAATAATAATAATAATTACAGCTCGTTATTAACGAGTTAACGGTTCATGCGAGAGTCAGGTGACATTAGGGCTGATGAACAGGTGAAACACATCAGGGTTGGGCGGACAATCACAGAGGCAGAAAAAACGTTAATTCCTTTGAGAGTTGCTCAGTGGCAGATGAAGCCATCATGGAGCCAAAAATGGCCGACGAGGTGGAAATGTTACTAAAATATATGTTAGCGTACCCAACCAACAAGACTAACGGACTTTCATCCTCGTTTCCAAAGGTCTCCCTTTCTCCCCGTCCAAACTGCAACGCAAGCCTGGTAGTTTTGCATCTACAGTATTTTTATTCCTTTCCCCAATCAGTAGTAATTTTTGGTTGTTATTGTGGTCCTTTTACGTCACTTTGAAGTTGTTTAGCATCTGATTTTAGATATTTTATGATTCTTTCTGGTGGTTTTACGTCTGTATATAATTGTCATGCACCTCCTTGAGGTCATTCTGTGAATGTTGAGAGACTATTGTCAGTTGGTTCGAGTGTCGAGTTGTATCTCTGTAGTCACTGCATGTCTCTTTGTAGTTGTTTTATGTATTGTATGTATTTAGCATCTCTTTATGATTGTATTTTGTTTTTTTTCAGCAACATTTTAATTTAGGACCCGTGACCTTATGGGCCCCTGAGCCTGTCTGGTAGGTCCATTCAGTATGAACTCACTGTAGTGGTGGGCTCTTAATAATAGTCTTTGCTGCAATGAAATAAAAATAAAGGTCTGTTGTTTTTTTGTGCTTTCACGACACTATTAAAGTAGCTTACTTGCAATTAGCTTGTAAGAATAAAAAGAGACACACACACACACACACACACACACACACACACACATACAGACTCTGCACAGTCTTGCATGTCATCAAAATGAAGGGAATAAAACCTTAAAGGTTATGGTCTGTGTGAATGTACAATTGCATACACACACGCACACCCACACACACACACACACACACAATTGAATTCCTCCAGCTTACTGAACTCTATGAGACCTCATGTACTGTGTGTTGCTACTCTAGATTAACGGACCCCTGGTCAAGGGACTCGTGTGTTATGATTATCATGAGTGTCAAAAGTGTTTTATATTAAACAAATTCCCTGCTCTGACTATTCAAGGCATTTGTGTTTAATGAGTGCTGCTTCCAGTTATGGAAAAAGTTTAGAGTGAGGGCGAGTTGTAATTACAGCAGATCAGATTGGAATTTATTTACTTCCCATTAGTAGTTGGTATACACCATCTCCTGCAGATCCAATTCCCCACAGCGCAGATATCATGAAAACTTGAAAGTTGCTGTTGAAGTTATTGGAGGATAATTACATGTTACCACTTTATGTTAAACATTGGTGAGCAAAATGTAATGAATATATTTATCAAACCATGTACCAATGCTTTACACTACAATGATGAGTCATTAATAAGAACAATCAGCAAGCGTCTCACAACCCGGAAATCTAAAAGTGCTTCTATAAAGCGTTGGAAAATGATATAGCAATGGATACGTGTTTCCTTTTCTTAAGCATTTGTATACTTCCGAGCTGACGGTTGTCTGTCTGTTCCTCTGTCCTTCTGTCCCTCTGTACATCCACCTGTCCTTCATTTGTTTGTCTGTCCTTCTGTCTGTCTGTCCGTCTGTCCTTCTGCACGTTGGTCCCTCTGTACAGCCATCTGTCCTCCCTCTGTCTGTCTGTCCTTCTGTCCGTCCGTCTGTCCTTCTGTCCGTCTGTTGTCCATTTGTCCGTCTGTCCTTTTGTCCGTCTGTCCTTCTGTCTGTCGTTCTGTCTGTCTGTCCGTCTCTCTATCCATCTAGCTGTCCATCGGTCCGTTTGTCTGTCTGTCTATCCCTCAGTCCATCTGTTCGTCTGTCTGTCCTTCTGTCCGTCTGTTGTCCATTTGTCCGTTTGTCCTTTTGTCCGTCTGTCCTTCTGTCTGTCGTTCTGTCTGTCTGTCCATCTCTCTATCCATCTAGCTGTCCATCGGTCCGTTTGTCTGTCTATCTGTCCCTCAGTCCATCTGTCCAACCAATACTTTTGAACTTCATCTACTTGGACTCAAAGAGGATCTGATCTGATACAATTAGAATTAGAGTTAAAGAAGACAATGTGGTACATTTTACTTTATAAATCCCACAACTAGTTACTTTTGGTTTGCACTTTAGGACTTTTCGCCCATTTTGTTCAAACACTGATATACTCTCACTTTATGTGCACGTTTATATGATGACCAGCAGATACAGAGCAACATTAGCATTTACTGTGAGTCATGTGTTTGTAGGCTATTTGGTGCTGAGCAGGTGGAGTGGGCTTTTGGAGCTGAAAACAGCTGCAGGACTTTCATTTGTAATGGTTGATTACAGTTAAGAAGTGATGCCAATTTCATACTGAAGTTCATCCCGCATCTGTGTTATACACAGTTAAGAAGTCATACAAAATGTTTTCCTATACATATAAAGCAGCTGTCTAAAGTTCTGGCCTTTCAGATCTGTCAATAAATTACACTCTCACAGAGGTTTAAAGTACTTCATTACCCTGAAATGATATAACTTTGCGTTTTCTCTATTGAAGGAATGTTTGTAAATTTTTTTAGAGAACTTATTAATGCCAGAACCAGCATCTCAATGGGCAAACAGGAGGGTTTCAAGGGTCCCATTATTCCATTATCTCTTTTCTGCTGCAACCCCAAAACCTCATTTAGGATAATAACATGGCTGTATTTAAAAAAAAAAAAAACTGTCCATAGTACAGCTTTAAATCACTGCCACTTTGTGTAAACACACCAAAAGCCAATTCTTCTGTTTATCTTAAATCAGTCTGCAGCGAGGAAAGTAAAGTAAGATTGTTTGGCTCAGTCTTTGGGACTGATAACAATTCCATAGACTCCTTGCAGTGTACAAGCTTGCTAGGCTTTAGGAAGCTTGTCTAGTTCTCATTTGCAATGAATGCTAATGACCTCTCCCTTGATTCACTCCCTCATTTCTCTAACTCTCCTCTCTTCACTGCGGTCGTCCTCTCTGTCTTCCCTACTTGTGGCCTTAACATGTTTCTTTTTCGTGGGCGGCTAAATTGACCTAACTTGCTCTCTGACAAAAGTGCATTGGCCTGTACATTTGCACAACATACACTGGCGGTTTTACAGTTTGTCAGCCTGCTCCATCTCTTGGTAAACAGGAAGTTGACTGAAAGCTATTTGCTGAGGTTCCCATGGAGAATAGTGTGGGGATATCTGTCGGATATACATCCTAGGTCTGTGTCTTAGACCCAGAGAGCAAGAGAATACATAACTAGAGCACTTACTGGGTACCTACATGCAACAAATAGAAGGAGGTTCCTTTTTTTTGTTGATATTTCACATTAAAATTGGTACCTGTTGGTCCTCACAATGTAGCCAACAGTAAAGAAAGTACTCATACAGTAACATTTAACCTGGTATGCAATACTCACCAGGATGTATGTACACAAAATATGTGTGCTTTAGTTTTTGCCTGTGATAAAATTGTTCTTGTAAAATCATTTAATCATTTAATTACAAATGTCCAGTAAGGAACTCATTTCAATTAAAACAGTAACTTAAAAACAATGAACACATCTGTATGTTTCTTGGCTCTGATGTTAAAACTGTTTTTCTAATTTAAGTTCCCCCCCCCCCCCCCCAGGACAAGCTTGCATCTCTCGGCTCTCCGCGTGGGGAAACAAAACAATTGACAGCAATTTACGGCTCGATACTTTACGCTGAAGGAACAAACTTTGAGTCAGACCCCTCTAGTAACTCTGTGTTTGTAAGCTTGGAGGAAAGTTTGATGATGCTACGCTGTTCTCCGACAATCTGAAATGCCCCCTGATCACTTCAACACACCGTTTTCACAGAGGAGAGAGATTACAGATGGTGTGTAATGGCTGTTTCTGTAGACATATCGATGGTTGGCTGGGATATTTGTCATTATAGTATACGCACTAATGAAAGACATCAATCTCAACAGTGTAAAGTTGTCGTTTGTTTATTGCAGAGAAGAGTAATGGACGCCTAGTGGAAACAGAAAAGCCTTTGAGTTATGAATGCAAATTCTTACATTCTCGCAGGGACTCATATTGCTGTATTCCATCATAACACAGGCAATCTGACAGGCTGAGTTTGTTGGTAGTGTATATCTTTCTGGGCTTTTTGATGCCTGGTTAGAGATGGCTTATGCCAAAGTTTGTGGCATTCAGAAAAGAGAGATAAAGGGATGTGGTGTGGTGATAAAATACTTTTTAAACCTCCTGTGTTGTGTCTGACTCATCACCTTATCTTCCACACTGCTCCGTCTGAATATCTCGCCTCACATAGTAGCTCCGTCTGTGTGGGCCTCCGGTCTACATTATGCCATGACACATCCACCTGTTCAATCACAAGGTGTGCTCTAAAAAAATGTATGAGCCGCTGCAGCTGACCACCTGCGGTCTCAGCCTACACTGTGTGTGTGTTTGTGTGTGTGGGTGGGTGTGTGAGAAAATGCCACCAGAGCACGGTGAGCCCACAGAGCAGGTCAGTGACATGTTCTCAAATTTTTTTTTTTCTTGTTGTCGACACATAATCGCCGTCTTGACACACTGCTTCTGAAATATTTTTTATCAAAGGAAAGAAGGACAAGGTAAGAAGACAAAATGTTGTAGTCTTTCCCTGTGCCGTTTCCCTTCTCATTTTGCATTCATTATTGTCATTATTGGTGTTTCTTTCTGGCCCTTTCTCATTTCAGCAATAGCTGTTATTACAATCCAACTGTTATTGAATTTCAATTCAAGTGGGTGCACTGTTTTCATAAACAATGTAGCAGGATCCTTGACTTAATTCAGTATACACTTCACATTGTTTTATCACCTCTAAGTTTGTATATGTTGTTGTTGTTGTTGCACCCTATGAAAAACCATCAGAAGAGACAGGTGAATGATATGAAGATATCTTTTTTTATTATTAGAGATGATTATTACATCTGCATTTCTGAAGAAATGAAGCGTGTTCCTGGGGTTTAATTTTCATATTCTAAGACAAATCAGGATTTACTGCTAAACAATTGAGTGAAACCAGTATTTTTTTTGAGCTCAGAAAAAACTACAGCTCCCATGAAAAAGTCTTTGTGACTTAATTTCATCCATCTCTATAAAACTAAACAATGCTTTTTTGTCAAGTCACTTTTCCATCTTTCTTGTTGAATTCTCTGCTGTCTAAAAAACTTCTACAGCTTTAAGTTTATTAAAGAAATCGGAAGTAGCCGCAGACCCTGCCTTGCTCATGGGCTTGTTTAGCCCTCGGGATTCATGGGAATTGGTGTTTATAATTTGCAGATAAAAAAATAACTGAAATAACCATGATAAAAGATCATTATAAATCTAAACATATAAAGCTAGTAACAATACTTATTGTTGAAAAAATCTCTGTTGCAAGGCAGGATGTTGAGTTATTACCGTTATTACAAATAATAATGGGATTTTGAATAAGGGTTTGCTCATTTCTGGTAGAGAAGTACCGGTTGCTGGTTTATAATACTTCTCGTGTAATGAGGGTAACGGGACCTCGCCCAAGTGAAATGCATGACCACAGAAAATGCCAAAGTCCTAACCTATTTTAATAGAGTCTTGTCCCGCCATAGTTCCAATGTGCTGGTACAGAGGATTGAGGTCAGAATCCGTTGACCTGTGTAGAACTGTAAATGGTTTTCTTGCAATGGCTGCCCTTTCCTATTCATCTCCATTCAGATGTATGATGATAGGAAGGTACAGTAATGAGTCTTAGTTTATGCTGCAGTGACCTCTCACCTCCAGCTGTTGAGGCATTGTGTTTTTGTGTGTGTGTGTGTGTGTGTGTGTGTGTGTGTGTGTGTGTGTGTGTGTGTGTGTGTGTGTGTGTAAAATAATGAGTCAAAGTTTACCTCTACTTATGCACCTGCTGGGTTCAGATAACCCTGCAATGTGCTTGAACTCACACACTTCAGGAAGTGATACGCATGACTGAATGTATTGGTGAATGTGAACACATGAGCAGTGAAACAAGTGTGAGAGCTGAAAATCATTCAGGTCATTTATCACATTTATAGTGTATTTACACATGCCTACAGTTACATCGCTTCATTTAACAGCCCCACTTGCATTTTTTTTCCTTATTACTCTTCAGTTAGTTGAAACAGGTTTCAGTTGAAGCAGAAATGTGTTTTGACTTGTTTACAGGCAGCATCACACACAGCTGTCAGCTTACCTCAGAGGACATTAGACTATGTCTGCATCATGAGACATTATTGGACAACTCCCTGTTTCTCACATGGAGGAATTGTATTTTCATGTGGATGTAGTATCAATGCACAGAAAAAAGTAAGAAGCAACATATTGAGAGAAAAGTCATGATGTTATGTTGAATGTTGAGAATACAGTTAATAAAAAAGAAACTAATGTTCTGTGGTATCGTCATTATTGTATGAGGAGAAATTGTAATACTGACAACGTTATACCATAATGTTAAACCTTTTGTTTCAGGAAATCTTGTATTTTTAGATTTTCTTTTTTTGATTTTAAGCATAAAGTACATTTTTGAAAGTATTTAACATTTTTTGAAAATATGTCATAACAATATTATATAATATGTCAATAACGTTTTCTTTTGAGAAAAGTCTCAATTAAAATGAAATTTTCTTTTTTTAATTTAATGAGAATAAACTCATAATACCAAATGTTGTGATGGGTTGCTTTGATTGTGGCAAGATGTTAACAATCACTCTAATTGTTGTAACCATATAAACACTGCGGTGACCCCTGTGCATAATGCTGCATGATGGCACTGCAGGAGGACTACGCCGATGGAAGAATCAGGAGAGAAAGAGACTTCAGGAACCACGACGACGACTGGCTGATGTGCCGATTTAAATTCCCTAAAGCTTTGCTCTTGAATCTATGTGCTGAATCGGGTCCAGTAGAGAGGGCAATGCGCTAGAACCATGCCATCCCAGTCCAAAAACAGGTCTTTGCCATTCTGGGGGTATAGCTGCTAAGATTTTTTAGATCAGCTTTTCCGGCGCACATACACTTTTAGTAAGGATCCTACGCACAGTTTTATGTGTGAGACCCCTGGTGTTTTCTGTTTTTTAATGAGTGTTAGAGTTACTAGAGGGTTCATAGGTTGTATAACGCCAATGGCGACTAAACAACATGGTCTGTGTCATTGTATTAAAATGACAGATTTCTCTGGGTTTCAACATCATTGGAAACAGTTGAGAAAATGTAAGTACACAACTCAATAAAGTAAAAAGGAATGATCGTTTTTAGATATTTTTATGCAGAAATATTACAAGGAAAAAGACTTAGTATTTAAAATAAAGTACTACATCATAATAATTTGGCCAAAAAGCAGTGTCTTTGTAGTGTCAAATGTTGTGTTTCCATCGACGTGTTTTTATGCACATTTTGAAGTATCGCAGAAACGTAGATGTAAACGGCCAAATTCAGAAGTAAAAACGTCCTCAAATTCACAAATTGCGCAGTGTAGTTTGTAGTGTGGCTCTAAACCAGTTGATGGAAACGCTTCTAATTGGCATTTTCTTTTCTTTTCTTTTTTGCAACATTTTAAAAGTTTACTTAAAATTCACTTGACAAATAGATGGAACATGGCTTACGCTACACCATACAGTCATGAGGTTTTAGAACAGCCAAAGGATGATGGATATAATGTGTCTGATTTGCATTTGTTTGCCGTTTGGAAGCTTTCTCGTTTATCACATTTTTGACAGAACTTAGTTTATTTCACATTGCTGTATTCTGCCATTTTCAGAGCTGTGTAATCTACACAGAAACAAGAAGCTCCTGCTGCAAAAGGTCCGAATTTGTGCCTTGGACACATTGCCCGTTTGGTGAAGGAAGATTAATGGCAGAGAACTGAACATGCACTGAAACCTCTTCCTTGCTGACTCAGTGCAACTTGCTCTGTGCTTAACATATACAATGACCAAGCAAGACAAAAGACTGAAACAAGAATAGAGTGCGGATGGACAGTAGAAGGGACAGAGAATCATGGACGACAGACAAGCAAAATGAAACAAACAAGAAATGAATGAGAGTTCTGAGTAAATGTGTGTGAACAATAAATTGTTGGAGGAAAACTAAAAGCTAGAAAGAGAGAAGTGGTGGGAGAAGCGACCATGTGATTACATCAAGGCTTCCATCCAACCAGCCAGTCTCTGCCAGTTTCTCCAAGAACCGTTCATTCTCCTGGACTCCTTGTAACATCTTTCTCAACACAGCTTGCATTATTCAGCTATTATCCCCTCGCAGAGTACTTATTAATAATGTTATGAAAAATGATCCAGGATGTACCCAAAGGTATTCAGCCAGATGGATTATGTGATCCTGCAATAGTTTTGGTTAGAACAAGGAAAAAAACAACAAAATAACCCGATTTAAGATCAAGAGAAGTCCATTTCCTGGTGAAGCATTCTACCAAACCAAAATAAACTATATTTTGAAAAATCCTGTTAAATTGGTTAAACTTGAACTGATGTAGCACATCACTGTTTTCTTTCTCAGGCTTTTTATCTCAAGTTTGTTAACTTTAATGAGATAGAACTGTCTTCAGCTTTGTTTCTTTTGTTTTGACAAGGTGTAAAGACAAGTTATATTACAAATCTCTATACCCATACACTCTTGGTGAAGATAACTATAATCTCTTAATGGGGTGGGTGCAGTAGATGTGCTCTGATATTCACAGAGAATGTGATGTGTGGAGTTATAACAAGACAACCATGCTTTTAGCTGTGCAGGGCCTCTCTGTAAGCCTTGATTTATCTTCATTGTGACTCTGTCCTTTTCTTAACATCTATAAATCTTGTAAACCCTCTCTCTGTCTCAAGCGTCTCAAGTGGTCTCACACATGATTAGGACTGGATAATGATAAACTGCAAGGAAAGTTTGTTGAAAAAGGGTTATTATAGTTTGTCCTCCAAATCTCAAAACAAATATATACAAACAGTAATGTGCAAGTTCACACTTCATAAGAGCTAGATTTCAGTCATTTCTTCCATGCCATTTTAAAAGTTGCTGACCGTCGCACTCGTTTTGTCAGACCCTACAGGTATTGTTTGCAAAGAAATGTAAGATTGTTTCCGTTTTAATCTGCACTGATTCCTCCAACACAATCAATCAAATATCAATGGGAACTGCATTTGGCTTCTGCAGTACCGCGGTAGACGTGTTGTTTTCATCTGAGTTTAGGGGAATCCTCAACTTTTCTGCAAAACACTGCGTGAGAATCGTCTTCTGTCGGGAGAGCTGATAACGTTCATGTTTAAGTTCATAAGTTGAAAACTTCTCTATTCTATATGTAGAGTTCTCTATTCACTGAGTCTTGCTTTGCCAGACCTTCCTCCAAAACGCAGTGGAGGAGGGCATGGCGGTTTTACAAAGCATTCCAGGACAGGATAAAAACATGCTCTGGTTTGGTGGAAAAAGGTTACACTCAACGGTTGTTTTAGTCGCACAACAGAAAACTCAGACTGGATTGATAGTCAGACTGCTGTCTGGATTCACCCTGTAGAGATCTGAGGAGTAGTCAACCATAGTCCTCAGAAATCCACTAGAGTTGGCATATTTGTTGGCAACGGAGCAATCCTGGAAGTGGAATCTTGTGGATATAGACTACCATTCAACCAAAAATAGGACAATTTTCAATGACTGGCGCTCTTTTAGTGCATTTATGCACAACACTGGGGCTGAAAGACGGAAGCTAAAGCTGTATGTCCTTGGCAGATCTGCGGGTGGGACTGCGCTCCATCCTTGCCTAATAATTATTATTTTGACATAGACGGCATTTCACAAAGTCACAGACAGACCAGGTAGGTTGTTAAATGCACCAAATGCAGGAAGTAAAAAATGTAACAACGTCATATAAAACCAGTCAAACACATGGACAGCTTTCATGGTGGGAGGTGAATGGGAGAGATGGGGGGCGTTTCTATTTGTTGGAATGATGTAGCCGTAAAAACCATAGAACATTTGTTTTGAATATTTTACCCAGTGCTAACCTAAAGTGTAGCCTAACTATGGTAAAGAGCTGAAACAAGCTGATTCACAAATTACAAAAATAATAACAAATTGTGTCATTGGTTGGAAATGGGGGGGGGGTCACTGCACACGTTGATGTTGTCTCACTGTGCTTTACACCGGGTTTTCAGGAAGTTTGAATAATGGCAGAGCAAAGCTGTTCAATTCATTCCCTATCTCTGACATTAAGTCATCTCCAAATCGATTTCTGTCCCATTACTAAGATGCAGAGGAAAAGACGGAGGGATGTGTTACAGAGCCTTCATAATATATCATCCTCAAGGAAGACCATTAAAGATGGAGGCAGGAAAAATGTAGCTTAATGAAATCATCGTCATTTCTTTACACAGCCTTGAATCAGAAAGGTTAAATAATACTTAATACTATAATACTTATAATTTTTGTGCTGTTATGTGTTTCATTTGCACTGTTTGTAGAAACTAGACCTGTTTGAGTCGTGATTCACTCTGATCTTTAACCCGAGTCTTTAAATTGACTCACAAATTGCGAGTCTCTACTATCATTAACCCAATTCAGTTGTGTCCTATTACAGTTCAATCTAAAATGATAACAGTGCCAAACACAAACCTCTTGCAACATAAGCTACCACTATTCCTAGCCATCTTTG
The DNA here is from genome assembly GCF_013103735.1 of Etheostoma cragini. Classification (NCBI taxonomy): domain Eukaryota; kingdom Metazoa; phylum Chordata; class Actinopteri; order Perciformes; family Percidae; genus Etheostoma; species Etheostoma cragini. Next base: position 8,339,567 of record NC_048428.1, on the reverse strand, counting down.
CTGCAGAATGCTTTAATACTTACAATTTTGTAGGCAACAACAACTCCACAAGTCAACTCAAGCAACTGAGTGAGCAGAGAGACAGACTCAAAGCCAGAAGCTCGCAGACCATGGGATTCACTTGAGAACTCACGAGCCTCAATAGTCCTCAGTGACTCATAAGTTGTAGATGCTCGCGTGAATTAGCCGGTTATGAGTGGATCTGACTCAGATGAGCGAGTGAAGTCTCTCCTCGAGCTCAGAGTAAAGCAAAAAGCCATTCTTTCACTTCTGAAATAACATAGAAGGTTCTGAACATAGCCTAGCTAGTTCTACTTTAGGTTTGGTGTACACATGTAGTAGGTCGAACAGACAGTCCGTAACATTGCAAGCTCGCCTTGACTCGGGCTCGGGCTCGCCTCTAGCAACACTGACTCAAGTGACTCGCACAACCCGGTTCAGTTAAGTGAGTGACTCAGAATAACTTAAATCCTTAAAAGGAACCTTTTTTGCCAGGCCTAACAGAAACACAAATGCACACATTCTCACACAACATTCGTAGTTTTGCACATGGTCAAAATGTCAGATCTGTAGTGACTTTTGACAAAACTAATAAAGGCCTATTTTAACAAGCAATTTTGTTTTAAATTCATTTTCTGGGTTTAAAATAAACCAATGGCCAGTGCGCTGTGTAACTTTTAAGTTGGCAATCCATTTATTTACAGTTCTATATACACATGCTCAATGTAAGGTTCCCCTAGGAGTTGGAGACAAGAATAAAGTTCCCACATTAACCGGTTTATTAAACCAATCAAAACTTACAGATGTGTCACAATGTCTCACAGAATACAGCGCTCTCACTCCCCGGGAAAATCCAACCTTGGCAACAACAACACCAACAACAACAGAGATACAAGAACAAAAAATGTTCGTATGGAACGCTGAAAGACACAATCATCTGAACATAGCCATACTGAGGAATACAGAGAGAGTTTGGTGTAGCTGGCTGTCTAAATTAGCTTTGTATCAACTCATCCGGCGATGGCTTGATTGTAATGTACGTTTATTAAGATAAAACAGTTACACACTAAAGTTTTTACAGGAGAGAGAGAGAAGGGTCTTTTTTCTCGGTCAGGACCTGCCGTTCTCTGTCCTCAATCTCGTCCTGAATAAGCTGACCCTTTTAATGCCCTGCAAGCTTAGACCGGGCAGCATAGTTGGAGGCTGCATCCTTTGTCCCAACAATGCGGAAGGGTCAGATACAGCTGCAGGGAAGAGGAGCAACTGTCAGTGCTGTTGACTTTCCCACAGGTCTGAGAAGTCTCACTTCTTCCAGGCAACCATCTGTCTCAGATCCACTGTGTCCTTTAGCATAATGGAACCCCTATCTTTCCTGAGATTATGTGCTGCTGTGCAGTAGCTGTGTTGGTAAGCTCCTCTGCAGTAGTTAAGGTGCCCACCAGCCCCCCCCTCACAATCAGAATCAGAGAGTAAAAAGTAAGTAACACTTACAAGGAAGAAGCTAACCCTAACACTATCACCAATTATGGATACAATGAAGCATTTAGCATTGCAGCTAATGACCTGTTGACTTGGTCTGAGCAGAGTTCATTGTTATCAAATCGCCATGTACTGAAAATCCCCCTGCTGCTTTTCTCACACCTGATCCTGATTGGCATAACGGTTATGGTAATGTTTGTATGGTAATGTTACTTAAAACACAGTTGGTTTTGGCTCAGCCTGAGGGACTGTTAAAGGCCAGTTATTACTGCCTCAATAAAGCTTAATCTGTAAACTAGAACAAAACAAACATACTGCTGTGGCTCAACTTACTGCTTTGAGAGCTTGATATTTCAGCACGCATAAGCTTAGCCAGGATAATGCATTTACAACTGCAACTAGGGCTTTAGGAAAAACCGCAAGAGGAAATCCTCCGAAAGCCAGTTGTAATGGACTTACTACAGAAAACCATCTGAGACTATGCAACAGGAAGAAACACACTGTGCCAATCTATGTTTGTCACAAAAGCCATAAAACACATGTAGATTCTGAGCTCTGAGTGAGATCAGTGGACTATTGCAATTGTGTTTTCATACAATTGGTCTCATTGATTACATGTGAGTAATTGTTGAAAGAGCAATGCCACGCTGTACACATTGTGATGTGGCATTGACGGAAAAAAAACAGCCATCTCAATCAGGTTTATTTATCAGGGACAAAGCACACTAATAATACATAAAGTTAAAAAGTGTTGGAATAAGCCGGAAGGCTATTTTACATCCGATGTCCCTGGACTGGTGGAAAGAAGTCGCCCTAAAACAAATAAAACAATTAAGCTATCATATTTTGGCCCTACACAATAAAAGTCAGTTATGTTAATGCTAAACGACAACACAAAAACCAGAACAGTTGGGTAAGATCAACACAAGTACACGCTCTGCTTAACTGTAAGACATTGAACATTGCTTTCAATACATAACGCTTTCAAAGTTGGACTTTGCAGTGCTGTTGTATGATGTATGGATAAATTGAATAATGCATGTGGATTGCTTTAGATTGCCAATGTGTATCTAACAACATGGTAATTTAATGCATTCAGAATTGGTCTAGAATATACACCCAGTGTTGTGTGGGAGGATTTGAATCAAGATTCTGTAAAACCTGTAATGCTTCTCCTCACTTTAAGTCCACCTACTTTAAATAATTTCATTAACATGACTATCAAAGAAGATTTTAAACCCCCCAAGGGGGCCTCTATCTGCTGTATCTGCTCTTTTAGCGGCTTTTTCTCCTCACAACAATAGCACTCTGGAACTAAAAAGATTATGTGTTAAAAAAAAGGCTATTTGCAGTTTTCATTCAAAACTGTGGAAGCCTATCCTGGAAATCCAGACCCAAATCTAAAATATTAAGGGTCTGGCATTAAGTAGTGAAAATCCCCCAACTCAAAGGGGTGGCAGCAAGCGGGCATTTGAAAACATCCCTGCACTCAATAGGATAACACTACGACCAATCACAACAACACACAGGGTGACGTATCCAGAGCCCCATACGCTTAACTACCAGCGGAACTAACTGGTAAATTAAACTGTCGTCAGCTGTTGTAGCTCGCCTCTGGCCCGCCCACATCAGATACACCGTTGTGATTGGTGAAGGGCATAGTTAATGAGCAGCGTTACGCAATGCCAGAGTAACTCGCTGAGCAAATTCAAATTGTTCTCTCACGAGAACTCTGGATTTCCAGGGTAGAGGAAGCCCATTTTTGGCAGGAAAATAAAATATAATAAAAACAAAATAATAATTCAACTTTATGAAATCAAAAAAGTCTAGTAAGTCAACTTATTTTATTTAGACTGGCTTTTCAATTGTATGGCTTCTGGTAGAAATGGCCTTCCGTACACATCCCAGCTCCATTCTTTATTAAATGTTTTCTTTTATCAGCTAAGTTAAGTTTGTTGCAGATGTTCCTGTATTATGCAAGTGTGTTTCAGAAGTCAGCTGCATCATTCTAGATGGGGTAAATCCTGACATCCATTAACTTCACACTGGTTAGGTGGAAAACAAGCAGACCACATGGGCAGACAGGTGCAGCGTGTCACCCAGTTTGTAAGCCAGGACTGATGTAAAGAGGTCAGATGAATCTGCATGCCTCACATCACCATGTTTACTGCTAAACTGCTATTACATAGCACCATGTTCAATTGCAAAAGATAACCAACATGCATCAACATGCGTCATGGCGCTGCCCAGACACTGACGTCTCTTTTACCATATTCATCATAACATATGTAAATGAGGCTGTAGTTAAATTGGGTCAGTGCAGCAGCAAACACAACAAGGTCTAGTGATGGAAAAACAATGTATTGTATGCGTGGTATTGAACACTCATGATGCATGCATGTTATTCAAAATGAAAACAATCTGGTGGTGATTGATATAGAGAGCTACCCATCAACTGCTGATGGTTATAATTAAGGTGTACACTATATAAATAATTTACATTATTGTACAGTATACATGTATTTTTTTATTTGCATCAGCTCACAAACTCCACAAGTTATATGCTGTGATATTCACTTTCTTGATTGAGACACATCAACACACATTTCAGCATTAGGGAGCAATAACCCATGGGAGGGTGAAACCTACTGAAGCTTGACATAATTATAACAGATGCCTGGCAATCTAAACCTTGAAAAAATCATTCCTCAGCTTTTCAAATTATGCAGCGGCCAGCCTCACTCTGCCTCCACTCTGCAACACAAAGCAAAATGCACACAGGCCGCCCAGAGGCATAAATGGTAATGCAGTTCATGTTCAGAGCCATTTTTTATTTTACCTGTGAAATCAAAAATGTGTGCTTGGTGTAACTAAAAGTGCATGTGCTTTGTGTAACTAAAGCCTCAGATGTCTTCAGGGAAATTGTATACATACCATTCTCTGGTGCACACACCAAAGCCACCAATGCTACAGCTCTTTTCAGGTTATTTCAAATGGTCTTCCTCGCTGCTCCACTGACAGATATTTCTGTTGGCCTCAAAGGACACACGCATTATGAACAGAATACATTGAATTAGAGGAATCCTTGATAGATCCATTGAGACCCCTACAAACAAAAGAAGCATCAGAGGAGAGGATGTTGCATAATGAAGGGAAGGATAACACACAGGAAACAGAGAAGAGACGTGGAGGCACAGGAGAAAATGAGCGGTAAGGTGAAAGAAGAAGCAGGGGAGATCAGAGGACTGATGTGGCCCAAAGCCATTAAAGAAAAGGGGAGGACTGAGAGCGAAAGGAGAGTGGGTAGAAAGGTAATTATAGGAATGAAAAGGATGGGTGGATAGAAAGGAGAGACAAGGGTAAAGACAGTTGGTGGGAGGAGCAGGATGCACTTTACACAATTGCTGTGAATCATTCAAAGTGAAGTCCTTGGCTACATTCACACAAGTCTGAATGCTTAATTGAGTTTTTTTTTTTAAATCAGATTTTTTTTGTTTGGCTGTTCACATCATCTTTATAATGTGGCCCATATCAGATTCCATTTTTCTATGACCCTCCAAAATGTATGGGAAAAAGGCATGACCCTCCCCTACAATATATTGATGCCTTCTGTTCTGGTTTGCGCTTGGCAAAGATGTACAGATTGTCACAGTTTCTTATTTTTTACAACCATACACAGGCCACATGGTTAAACCTCTGCTTTCTCATGTTACACATCACACCCCACTATTAGAGTGGCCATTTTAGTAGATTTACTCACTTTACTCGTGAACTGGTTGCTATGGACTCGTCACTAGGCTTCCTCAGTCATTGTATATCTTAACATAGGTAAAGCTGGCGAATCTGAACATTATCCTTAACTCTATGTCTCAGACGAGTGTGAATTTGGGAGCTTGGATGCTACCACTCCCTCCTTCTCAAATGACTTGAAAAGAATGTAATTTGCACAATTTCACAAATAATCACCGGAACCAAAATTATATTTGAGTCTGGCCTGGCTGCAGCGTGGAGACCTCCTGTTTCATGCTCTTTCAGCTGTGACTTTTCAAAACAAAAGCTTGTGTTTTCGTGCGTTGGTGTTTTGGATGTTTTCGACAGTATGGCAATCAGGTTAATGAACAAAAAATTTTGTTTTTAAACAACCTGTTCCAGCGCGACTCAATCAGGCGCAGATCTGCTGTGGCTCATCTACAAATTGTGTCTGTTTCTGATTTTTTTTCGATTTTCTGCCATCATGCATCCAGGAAGTAGTAGGCAGTGTGGCCCAGGAAGCAGGGAGCCAACCTCAGCCTGCTGGGGGCGGGCGGTTATCTACTTGTTTGTGTAAATTTTTTTTTTCATCATTTGCCTGCAGGGTAGTCCGTAAATCACTTGTTGCTGCTGTTCCACCCTCTCTGCAGGAACCATGACTGTTGTGTCAACGTTTCTGACGTTTAGGCTCGTTGAGGGAATGAAGAAAAGTTGGATTGTGAGGTTAGGAGGCTATTTCCAGCTGTCAGAATTACACAGGTGAAATATGGAAGTGTTCGTTTCCACTTAGGCGTACTACCTATTGGCTGTTGGAAAACATGCTTCACTGATAGCCGTGAAGCCCTGAGGCCCCGCTCTGTCACACGCAGGCTCATTAGAATATATTGCACCACATGTGAGCATCATCACAAACAGCTCACCTTTGCTTTGGTGAAGGTAGGAGGGTGAGTGTCACGGTTGTGGCATTTGTATTGTTGTTACTCTTTTGTTTACAGGTCTCCGCCTGTGCCAGCGGTATTTCTTTGTTCCTGGATTTTTACGGTGCCTTCCGTGTTCCTGTTTTTTTCACCTGTGCTCTGAATTTATCACCAGCTTACGTGTTTGTAACAGCTGCTGCTGCACTCTCCTCGCCTCACTCTGCATTTGGGTCCTAGTCTGAACAGCTCCGTGATAGAAAAGGCAGTATGGGTAATAGAGGATGGTTGGGGTAGAAGTTACAACATTTCTTGTCTTTTAATACATGGAAAACTTTAATTTATTAATAAGTAAAAGAGCTTGATCAGCAGTTTCAGGGAAACGTATGTAAATTTAAAGGTTAAGTTTATCATCCTCTAATAGAAAGTTCCCAATGCATGGCTGTTATTGTTGACACAGCAGATATATCATGAAGCTTAGTCAGAACACCAAAGCATGCAATTATAATATGTCCAGTAGCAGCCATACAGTATTAATGAAACTCCCTCCCCATAAAATTATCTTGCACATATCCTCCACTGTTATATCAGGAAGCATTGTTGTGTTACCTCTTTTTTGAAATGGTGAAATGCAAGATAAAATGTAATCTTATATCTTTACACAATAGGAATTGGCTACATCAGCTGTTTGTATACAATCCTCCTGTACTACAAGATGAGTGTACAACATGGGTGAGTGCACACTGAGTGTCTGAGCCTATAAAAGCAACTATCACATGTTGTGACACACAGGAACTAGTAACTTCTAGCTTCAGCATTGCATGGCTGACAGATAAATTACAACTCCTCACTCTTAGTGCTACTGTCTAAAGCCCAAAGCAAAGCCTCTAGATAGTAATGCGCCATTCACACCAAAAAAAGCAAGCCTTAGATTTGTTGAATAGATTTAGACGTTTCCGACAGCGCTTGAAGGCAGCTTTATTTCACAGGAGAGAGAGAGAAAGAAAATAGGTTGGGCGAGACATAGCGAGTGCTTTGTTGTTGCAGAAAACATTCAGCTACTAAACAAACTCCCAGGCAGTTCAGCGCTTGAGTTTTGTTTTTTCACTCTCATAAAACTTTTGTGTGGCAGAAATAAAGACAGTGATGGTTCCTGGTTACATGGCTGGCCAGCAAATTCTCCAAAACGTTGAATCGGTCTAGAATGTCTAAGCAGGGGAGAACTTCCACTCTCTGGAAACCTCCGGCTTCTGAACTGGATGCAGTTCCACTCTGGTTCCATACAAGGTGGTCTATGGAGCTATACCCCTCAAAATCCACTTTTGTCAGGATACAATTTTTTGTCTAGTAATTTGAATAACTTTGCATTTGAAAGGGGAGGCTAAGAAAATACACGTTGCTGGGTGTTGCATTTTTTTTAAAGTTTTTCTTTCTAAAAAGCCTTTAAAAATGTCATCTACATCATACGCATTGTATAGCCAGAGAAACTGCTTTACGGCAAGCTCTGAGTCACTTCCTTTTTTCTCTCAAGGCATCGACAACACAGCGGATATGTTAGGCTCTCCCTGTCAATACACGGGCTGGAAAGATGTTCGCTAATGTTTTAAAGACCACGCCAAAATATTCACTCTGATATTCTGGTTCCCCTTCGGATGCCATCAAGACGGATCTCTGGTTGAAATCCGTCCTTCACTGACCCATCAGCATTCATCAGCAGAACGCTAGCGTGTTGTGAAGGACAAAAGGACTAAAGTACTAATTCATTTAACTTTCGACCAATAATCCATGTTGAATTTGCATATATTGCAATCAAATCTGAGCTTTCTGAATGACAATCAGACGAAAGAGGGAACGTTAGCCATCTAGCTCCATTGGGTCCCATTCATTTTGCACTCGCCTGCGATCACCCCCAGTGGAACTCTGGTGGAACTGCAACCAAATTTGGTACAATGGGGCTGAACAGGGAGTGAACTGGCTCTCCGTAAACGGGATCTGAATGAATGGAAAGACATGCGTTTTTGCCAGACCACTGGCAGGCAGTTTGAGTGTGACCTGAAGCTGAAGTATTTATATTTATTCATTTTGAATTTGTACTGAATCTTATCTGTAATATTAGATTTTTTTTGTTCCAATACTTCCCATCTCCCATTCAGCTGTAGTTTTTTTCTGTTGACTAAGTATGTCAATAGCTTCCTCTCTTTGTGGTTTTGAGTGACGACAGCCGTTTCCCTGCTGTCTGGACTCCAGTCCCTTGTCATTTCCAGTTTTCAAAGATTACGATTTTAGAAATAATATTTATGTTAGAAATTGTGCCTTGGCCATTGGATGAGGAGGGAAATTCAGGGTCTGAAATGACAGTAGATGTATGTTTACTGTCAGGTGTGAGAGTAAAAATGCTCCTTGAGCTAGAATAGAATAGAAAGCCTTTATTGTTATTATTCACATGTGCGTTACCTATGCAACAAGACTTTAGCAACCCTTTTCCAGTGTCAGTCAGCTAGGGTCAGCTAGTTAGCCTAACTATCTGCAAACTATGCCTCTTATACTACAACAGGTGAGGGTTAGCCACAGCACAGCTAATACAGTAAGCTTCCATAGAGCTCTCTAGCTCTCTCTAATGGAAAACACTTTTAACATGGCTTGCTGCACGGCTTACAAGGCCAGGGTTTTAATTTGTGTGTCAAAGTCCACTCAAGCTGAATCAAAAAAAAAAAGCTTAAGGTGGATACATTTCCTGGAAACAGTGTGTCGTTATTTTTGTGGGACTGAACTTTAGCACAGAATTTGCAAGAAGATCATGAAGGTGTTGTCACGACAGGCTAGTTTATTTTTGTATATTTAAAGCCCTATTTTTTGCACTCTAGTTGTCCGTAAATACATTTACTTTACTTCCCAATCTGTTATATCTCAGTCAGTTTTTCTGCATTTGCACTGGCTGGTGCTAGCCTTTAACTTGTGTCATTTGGAATTCCATACTGGAAATAGCCACGTGAGGTACCAGCACACTATTTGGCAACAGGTCCCTCTGCCCTTTGATGCTTCACATAGTCAGGCACATTCAACACACTCTGACTCCCATTTTGTAATATCCAGATGCTTGGTCAGGTGGCTTTGTTGTTATTGTTGTCATATAACACACGCTTGGACGGGACTATTGGCGTCCCTTTTGACGCTGTTAGGTCAAGGACAAGTTTGTTGTTGGGCTCACGGTTCCGTGACTCGTGGAAACAGAACGGTTGGGTTAAGGGAAATGTCATGGGAGTGCTTACGGTTCTGTGACTCGCTGGGACACTACTACTCACTAAACCCTGTCTAGATGCTGCTCTCCCCATTACGTTCTACACACACACCAAAGGGTGCCTTTTTCGTTGCATCAGACCTGGATAGCCACTGTCCAAACATCCATATGTTTGGAGTCAGAACGCGTTGGCACATTCTACCCCAATTCAAATAATATGTCTATAAAAACCTTACATTTATCAGGCTCTGTATCACATAGAAGGTAGACTGTGGTGCTATGACTCTGGGCTGGGGATAACACCTTACTGCAGACAGTTAAAAATAAATAAAAATAAGCCGATACAGGCAGGCAGACCTAAGGGAAATGATCACCACAGGGCTGGGTTTCATAGATAAGAAACCCAGAGAAGGTCAGATAATCTACAGTCTGCTCTGGTCAAGTGTGAGAGGACCTGGGTCGTTCTCCCTCCTGTGGATCAGTGGCAGAAAGCATTGCCAGGTATGTTTATTGCACCCCTTGGTGTATAGAGTTTCTAAAACACAAGAATGACATTTCTTTTGTGCACTAAAGACTTAATAAAGGATTCATAAACAGCTATTAAAGAATATTGAACGTGCACCTGGGCAGCTGCATCAGTAAATGCCTTCCAACCATCCAAGTAGCAGACGACTTCACTTTGAAGTCCCCGCAAAGGAGGAAGACACACACAAGCTGTTTGATTTCAAGGAAGTTTGGGAGAGCCGCTAGAGATGTGTACGTCAACCCGCTCATCTGCATCTGACAACAACAAAAAAATAATATCCCTAAACGTTAAAAAAAATACAGTGACTTGAGCATGGCAATAAATTGGAGCGACTTTGTAAGAAAAATAGTACAGTGTTGTCTCAGAATCCCTTTTCTGTTCAGTTAATTTGTTTGGAACAACATCCTGTAATATCCACATTAGCCTGTATTGACCTCACAGTCCTGTACTTACATTGTAATGGTAACATAAGCCATGGTGGCAACTGAATATGAATGAGACTATATACATTATGTAAAATAATACCACATTTAGTATGATTAAGTAACGAATGTAACTTGGCGCTGACTATCTGCAGTATTTTTTGGAGGCAGAATTTTTTTACGTTCCCAGAAACAAAGCTTATCATCAAGAAAGTCTTACAATTGATAATGTAAGTTGCCTCAATGATTCATGACACTAGATATGACAATAAGAAGCAGGTACGCTTGGATGATTCTGGACCCATTCCCACCTGGTAACTTTCAACATGTTCAAACAACAAAGATAATAGAAGACAAAAGATCAGTTAGAGCAAGCAGATTTAGACACACACAGATCTAAAGCTAATTAGCAGTTAAAACCTAGTTTGAGTGTCCATATTGTGTTCCCAGCAGGATTTCAGGGCCTGTTATGGCTACAATACAGTTCAATGCAATGACTCACTTTGAACATGTTTTATATTTCTGTCATTTTGTCAGTACTACTGGCATTTTTAGCCATGCTAGCGACATGGCTCTGTGGATGTAATTATCAGCGTCTGAACAACTGTTGGATGGATTGTTAATACATTTGGTACATACATTAATGGCTACCAGAGGCTGAATCCTTATCACTTGTTCCTGAATGGCCACCATGAGGCTGACATTTGTGCTTTTGAGTGAAATGTCTGAGAGATATTGGGGGGCTATGGTGTGGTTAGTAACACACACACAGCTTCTAATTATATACAGAGTCTACAAATCAAATGGCTAGTAACTGTATTTAATGAGTGTACATGTAAATCCTAAATTACAATAATGGAAAAAAAATACATTAATCTGCTAATGTATTAGCAGAATAAATTCAGGAAGTTCAACACTCACAGTTAATGGAATAAAGATGCAGGGAAAGAAAGCATTGCTAATGTATTCTCCATTAAAATTGCTCTTTTTAAACACAATCAATGCACTAAGAAGCTTCCCAGTCTGATTGTACGTGCAACTTCAAGCTTCATTCTTAAATGAAATCTACGAATCAAGCACTTTATTCAAGGACTGAAGCATTACAAATTTACGTCGGAGAATGTATGAAGAATTAATCTTTTGACTGTCTGTAGATAAATTAACAATATTATTATATTCTGAAAACTGAGAGGATAAAAAAGGCACCAGGTAGCTTTGGGCTCTCTTGAAGTTCTGAGAAAAGTCATTTGATTTAGTCAGTGTTGAGAGTTTCCTATTGTTCCTGCCCCAATTTACTGAGGCTACACAGTCATTAGGAGCAGAGATGGGAAGTAACGAAGTACAAATACTTCGTTACTGTACTCAAGTAGATTTTTCTGATATTTCTACTTTAC
>NC_048428.1:8200223-8327744 GCF_013103735.1 Etheostoma cragini | reverse complement strand
TTTACCAGAGTATCTTTTAACACAAGTATCTGTACTTCTACTTAAGTACGGAAAGTGAGTACTTTTGCCATCTCTGATTAGGAGTGGGTTGAATAGCAACCACGTAGCAGCTGCTGGATGTATGATGAGGCATTGAAGATGTTTACAAGTCCTACTGGTGCTGTAGATGTGATAAATAACCGGCAACCAATTTAAATGTTTCCTATTCCTTCATATGCAGGACATGACTCAGTCTGTGAACTTTGTAACTAGTAAGTTAGACTGTATAACCATTTATATGCCGGCAGCACCTGGAGCTGCACTCAGATGTGTTCCTGTTTCCTTTTAATATAAGCCTTGTGCAGCTCAACCTGTTTTCCTGCCTTCGTCTGGAGTAGAGCAAACCTCTCTGTGCTGGCTGGAGGAGCTCATTGGGAAGTCCTGGACAGACTGGAAAGCCATTACTCTAACGGGGTTGTCTTGCACGTGCCTGCACCAAGTCACCTATCCTGTGGAAATTACTGTATCTGTGTCAAGAGTGTTTGCTGAGAGAAGAGCTGAATGTTGATGTCCCTCCAATCCAGCTTCAAATTCTTCACTTCATAGAGTAAAGCACCATTTGTGTATTTTTCTGTTCTCAATTCTATTCAGTATAGATATTCTAATGGAATTCCTTGATTAGTCCAAAACTAAAACAGACAATGTTCGCAAGGTCTTACACAAAATCCCCTTTTCTCTCCACTCATGTGATTCGACTGGAATTCGACTGTTCCCAATTGTTTTTTTGTTTTACTGATTGCATTTGATAAAAAGGTCATTTCTCTTTGTCCTGACCACCCTGAGACGCTTGCTTATTGTGCCTTTTGTACTGATTCTGCAATCAGCAGTGGGAAAATATAATACAATCAGAGCTCTATTTAAATCTTCACAATGGCCACAGAGGGGAAGAAAACATTGTTTTCAGTCCCAGTTAAGGCCATGTTAAAATATCACAAATTGTGTAGAAATAACAACACCGACCAAGGCTATTTTTGCTTTTACAGGCTTTATTAAACCTCTCTTAAACAGCTGTGAACAAGTGTGTTAATCTTGAACAATGGGGGAAGCCACAACTCAAGCAGCTAAAAATAATAAGAAAAAGAATATCTTTGTGTGTGTGTGTGTGTGTGTGTGTGTGTGTGTGTGTGTGCGTGTGTGCGTGTGTGCGTGTGTGGGTGTGCTATTGATATTGGTACATGTAAAGTCATTTTCTTAAGGGGAAAGGTCCGTCGAGTATAGCTGCAAAAGGAGGAAGCACCTGTTCTCTCTCTCGACACACACACATACACACGTACACACACACACGGACACACACATACACACACACAACACACACACATATAAACAAACAGACACACAATGTGCACTATATTCTAAAGTTTAAAATAAGATTAGGTCTACAGCCATGCTAATAGATCTGTGAGGCTTTACATTGGCAGAGCTGCAAGTTTATGCTCATTTTCAGGGTTCATACTTTTTTTGGGGGGGAGAGTTTCTACTAAAACATGTTAACATTCTTTGATGTTCAAAAAAAGACATAATTTTTCTCATACTCATACTGTCTGTCTGAATATACCTGTTCACCCTGTGTCTGAAATACTCCTCAACTTTACATCAGTACTGACGGCTCATATAAAGGCAGTTTCTTACAGCATTATATAGCACTTAGATTTGCTCTTTAATCAACAAATATATGGAATTTTCCCTTTTTACAATATGGGACCTTTAAATGTGAACTTCAGCGTTTGTTACTTTTTGTTACAGTTGCATCCTGACTTTGTTAACCCCAACGTGTCACAGAACATCTTTTTTTTCATGTAAAGCCCATGTTTTCAGTGTCTTCTTAATTGTGAACAAAGAATGGGAGGAAAAGCAAACATTCAGACACACTTTTTTACAAGCATTCACCACCTACTGCAAATTTAATCAAAAAAAATTGTATTTATAGGCAACAAGTGGCTTAAGATTAATTTGAAAACATGTCATACTTTTTTAGAAAAGCGTTTAAGGTCCATTTGTCTCCACAAGCACGGTTCTGTTTAGGAGGCTTTCACTTTTATGGGAGAAATATGTTAATTGTGAGTGTATCATCTCTCTCTCTCGCTCTCTCTCTATATATATATATACAGTATATATATATATATATATATATATATATATATATATATATATATATATATATATATATATACACACACACACATCTCAGGGCTCAACATTGATGGTTGCCCAGTTGCCCGGTTGCCCTTGGCAATCAAATTGTGACAAGTGGCAACCTAATCATCAGTCCTGGTTGTCCCCGTGGCAACCACATTGTTTTAGCCCTTTTTCCTTGTACTTTTATTTTTATTACAATAAATAAATCTTCACTGATGGCATTCCAGCATATGCGTTACGGATGTTTAACACACACATCCACACACACACACACACACATACACACACACACACACACACACACACACACACCCTACACAAGCACCTTCCAGCATGATTGCAACCTTCTTTACTATTTGTAAATCTTAATCCTTAATCCTTTACTGAAAGAACCAAGCTGGCCTGCCTTGTTGAAAAGATCCAAACTGATGTAACTACTGAATTCATGTTGTCAGAAACATTTGATCTTTTAAGGAGAATTTTTAGTTGGCTGAAACCAACTTGCTGCTAGCTTTCAGCACTTTCACAAAATCCTTAAGGAATGTATCTTGTTGAAGAGCAAAGGGACAGGTGATATGAAAGGTCCACCAGATGGTTCAGAGAGAGACAGAGAGAGGGGAAATAGGCACACAGAGAGCGAGCTGGATAACGCACAAAGAAGACAAATAACAGTGAGACAGAGGGCAAACAGACATATAGAGGAAGTGCAGATACAGTAGGTAAAGATTGACAGGCTTGTAGCTGGGCAGTTGCATTTGGATTGTTTGAAAAATAAGAAGGGCAAGCAGAAAGTAAATAATGACATAACGGCAAATTAGTGTTCAATCAGTCGGTCCATTTAATCTGAGATGAAGTGAGACGTAAAAAATAAAATGAGCAGGGGGAAGAGAGATCAGAACAGTGTCATTCATGGAAGCTGCTTGCAGCCTCAAACCATAGACAGAACATGGTGCTGTCCCTCTCAGATGATGAAGAAGTTAGGAAAATTAAGACAAAAGGAAAGAGTTTGCAAGGAAAAGGAGAAAATGAGCAGACAGTGCTGGAGAGTCAGAGATATTGGAGAGGCTGCAGAAATGATAAAGACTAAAAGGAAACACAAGATAAAAAAGCAAACAATAAAGCCGGTGAGGAAGAAGGAGGATGAAAGGAAAAACTATGAGCACACTGATCTATCTGTACGTCCTCTGCCTCTGCCCTTCTGAGTTTATTATAAGTATTATTGGAGGAAGCTTGGTCTTTTGTCCCACACATTGATTTAAGTGTGTAAGCGCTGAAATGCTCTGATGAAGTGCATTGTTCTCTGTATCTCTGCTACTTCTTGAAGGTCAGTGTAGTAGCATCTCATCTATTTCTTGTCATTTTGATATACAGTCTGCCACTAAAAGACTTCCAAGCAAACCCACAGCATTTGCCTTGTTGGTTCATTTCATAATGGCATCAAATAGAAACGTTGTGTTTTATTTTTTTAAACAAAATAAAATGGCACAAAGTACAAGATCAAGACAAATCTTATCCAAGTCTGAAATGAGCCAAGCTGATTTACCGCTAGTTGATAATTACTGAGTGTGTTCAACACAACACAGTTTTTCTACCACTCATAACATTTGTCACAGAAGTCTTGATTGGTCACTTAATCAATAAAAATCTATCAACTCCAGATCCATCTCTTCCTTCTTGCCTTTGTGAGCACATAAAATATTGGTGTACACTAAATGAGCTCAAATAAAATAGAGAGATGATTAGAAATTGTTCCATAACAGCCTTGGGCTGTAAAAGAGCAATATTACACCGCAGCATACACTACACACTGCTATATGTTCTGAAACTGTGATTTTCTTTTCTTTAAAGAATGTGGTAGAACTCAAGATCAAAAAGAGAAGACTAACAATATTTGATCTTGGAAAAATGTGTCACATCACAAACCATGCTTCTTAAAGAAAATACTTTTACCTGACCTTCTGTTTTGCTGATATTTCACTCTTGACAATGTCTGATGCATAAAAAAACACTAGCTGTGTTCTTCCCTCAAAAGCCTTTTAGAAACAGTTCCTGGCAGATTTGATGGTCTTCATCATGTATGGGGGTCTTGCTTCGGGACCAATTATTATTAGTAATTAAGCATTATATTTTAACAAGCTAGAACTGAAAAAAGAATTGAATCAACATTCATCTGTAGAATTGAGCAGGAGTGTAACTGCTCCTACTGGTACGAACTTTAGAGTTTTGAGGTTATCCAGGTTTTGCTCAGGGACACTTTGATAATAAATATACCTGCCAGCCTCCATGATCTTGATTGGACTTTTAGTTGTTAATGGAGGCAATGTGCTGAAGGTTTTCTCGTGTCTGTGTGATCAGTGTATTTGCCTGTGTGTGCCTACAGCTATATTTCATATGTGTGCCCTATAAAGGGTCAGGATTCCATACAAGTGTAGCTGATGGATTTTTTTCACACTTGGGGCTGTTGAAACAGCACAAGAACTACTCACACTGTCAAGGCTAGGCTACATCACCACGCTGCATGGAGCATGCATGGTCCTCCACTGTGTCTACACAGTGCTAGTATCAGCAAGGAGTTTCAATCGGTGATTGTGGAGGGCACTAGTCAATCTTAAGATGGCCAGTTTAACAAACCCACCTGGCTGCTCTTTGTACTCGCATATGTTCTGTTCATTTATTGTCTGCATACATGCATTAGGGGTAAGGGTCATCAATCCTGCAGCCACTCAAGATAAGTCTTTTATTTACTTAGACAATTAAAAATGCTATTTCTTTATTCTATACATTGATTTGCTTCGATAGTCTGTTCCAGTAGTTCCCAACCTCATATGTCTAACATAGACCACAGTTCCATGAGATGAGCACTCTGCACCATCCACCATGGTCCAGATGGGTTTACTTGAATGGGTTTTTAAGCTGTTATGTGCACTTTTTTTTTTTTTTGCTCAAGGTTTGCTAAAGCGTGAATTCATGCTGTTAGCTTTTTCAGAAGTGGGATGTTTGCAGGATTTATCCATTACTTTGAGAGAGTTTTGACCCCTCTACTCACTTGCTGAGTAAATTTGATTTGGTGTTACAGCTGACTTAGGGGTTGGTGGGAGGTTTGTGCAGTCAGCCTAAACAATCTACACACAGTCTGTACAGCACAGCACACATCTTCTATCCTTAAACCCTCAATTTTGGTTTTCTGATGTTAAATATGCTTAAGATCTGCAAACATTTGTTATCCCATTTTGTGTGGTTATTTTGCTCCTATTTTCCTGTGTGTGTGTGTGTGTGTGTGTGTGTCTGTGTGTGTGTGTGTGTGTGTGTGTAACTTTGATATTATTTGCCTTTACCCACTCAGTCATTATATCCACATTAGTGATGATTATTTATCGAAAATCTCATGGTGTAAATATTTTGTGAAAGCACTAATGGTCAACACTACAATATCGTGGTGGTATTGATATTTAGGTATTTGGTCAAAAACATTGTGATGTTTGATTTTCTCCACATTGAACTTAATATGAATACCAAATCATATTACATGGTTCTAAATAAGCAGTGCTACTGCACAATCTTTTCACGTGCTTCCCTGGGGCCTGGTTGGGAATCACGGGTCAGTGTAATAATAATTGTTGTATTTTTAATAAGCTCTGTTTTCACCGACGTCCCTTATTCATTAACACCCCTTTGTTCACTCCAGCTAAATAAATGCTGTTGTATTCACCACATGTGAAAGATGACCTTAAAAGCATTCATGCCTTTGCAAAAGTCTGTTTTTGTATTTTAAGATAGATACGCCTGTCATGTTATGGTGAGCTAAGAATGCATGATCATACCCCGAAACAATCTTGTTTTGGCTATAGCACATGTCTGTGCCACAACCCAAACCTGGATAGAAAATAGTTGGATGCATGCATACTCCCAGAATGAACGTGTGCATCATGGGTTTTATCATCCAAACACACTGTATGAGTAAGAACCATTATTTTGCAATCTATATAATTTAAAGCTCATTGTAAGCTGTCTTTACACCTTTAAAACTTGTGCATTAGTCTTATACTGCCCCCTTCTGTTTAAGAGACAGAAGGCATGAGGGAGGAGGTCTCCAGGCTGCAGCCAAACACTCTCGGCCATTTTTAGAGAAAGGAACAAGTTGCCCTGCAGTAGGAACAAACTGCCCTGAGGAATGCTCTGGCGTTGGACTGTTGAAGCTAAGGTTGTGACGTAAATGTTGGGATATCTGTGAAAGAATGCAGCTCTCCCTTGACCGTGTGAACTCCATGAAGTGATTGCTGGTGTGTTTAATGAGAGTCTGGAAACACAAAGTGTCTCCATTTGGTGACATACCATCAACATGACTGTCGTTTCTAATGGGCCCTGAGGTAAAAGCCATTCACATTATTACAGAAATAGAATCCCAACAGTCAGAAGTCAACGGAGGAAATAACCCAGCTACTGTGTGGGGCTGTTGAGGTGTGAGTAGAAGAGAAATCATTCAGTTTATAGCACACCTAGATAATGTGCAGAGTTGATACGAAAAAGGGAACATTCATGATAATGGTGTTTTCAGCTATGAATATAAATGTTGTCCTTGTATCTCATATTCAAGGACCCAGCACATTCAGTACGTCTTCCTGTCTTCTCCTCAGTAGCAGTGACAGGGAAAAGGCAGCATAATGATACCTAAGACAGTGACATCTGCAAATCAATCAGAATACACTCTTTTAATTCCAGTCCACAGAGACCAGTGAGACGCTGAATTGAATACCAAATTGGATTCTGTTTGTTTAGATCACACAGTTATCATTAACTCTCCCTCTTTATGCTTCGTGAAGTTAAAAAAAAATGTTTTCATCAGTTCCCTGTGACTTGCACCTCTTTCAGTATGCCTGTAATGTGGCTTGCTGTTGTTCTTGGTAACAAACTTGGCAACCAGGTTTCAATAACTAAACTTACAACGAATTAGTAGAGCTGTTTTGTACTGAAATTGTCAGTCAAACCCAGGTACTCAAGAAAAGCATGATTCAGAAATCTAAATTTAGTTAAACTTATGTCCAAAAGTTATATTTTGAGAATTGCGAATGCATAACATTTATCTATGAGCTGGAAGTCTGTGAGCAATGCAGGCAAACGTCTGTCCTTGTGGGAGTCAAGATGACAGATCACTCCCCATGGAGAAAATAAACAGACTGAAAAAAGAAGAATACTTCTGTTTTGAGGCTTTGGTGGGGAAATGCATTCGGTGTACATTTGCATAATGGACATCTGTCTAGTTAACAATTCATATCAGCAACCGTTTTGGTTCTGAATTACGAGCACACGTTTGAAGAGCAAATAGGGCAAACGCCTGTGTTATCTGTGAACCACAAACATGTCCATTTGAATATCCAGCAGCTCATAAATACAGAGGGAGTGGATTCACTTTCCATTTAATTTAAATGTTTTGTCTGAAACTGTCACAGCTGAGGAAGCGGAAATTGAAATGCATCTTTAACTTTGTATGCCACTGGATTAAGATTGGGTTTATTCACTTGGATTTGTGACAGATTACTGATTATTAAATCCACTAGACACATAAAGAACCAGACTTTATATAATTTTTTTTTATTTCCTTCACGGACATTTTGTTGCAACCAGTCCTCTTAAATGATTGTAAATATCAATTTTACTGCCGTAAAAGAGTGCATGTGTGTGTTTAGGCTTTAGGTATGTGTGTGCATGCACACTGTCAGACTATTTTTATATCACAGACATGTAAAGCCACTTAAACCACATCATCCCCAGATGATTCGCGGCATATGCTTAAATAACCAGAGAGTGACATCACACACAGCCTGGGGATGACAGAGCATGACACTGTCTACAGACACACTAAGAGAGTGGGCTGGGGGCAGAGGGCCTAGATACTCATTACAGATTTTAAGAGCCTTACTGATTTGGTTTGTGTGGTGCACACATTAAGTCGCAGTAATGTGTAATGTGTGAGTCATGGAAAGCCATAGAAAAGCTACAATTTAAAGAACTGCCAACGGGTTAAAATGTATTTTTGTTCACCTTGACCTGCACTGAATATCAATCAGGTCTGTTTATTTTCCTCTTAGACACTGACAAATCAATTGTTTTTTGATCAAATAATCACAATTAATGTCGTTGTTTGGCACTGGTTTGTGAATTTAGTGTGTAACGTTTAACTCAACTCCCTAATGGCAGATGACCCCTGCTTCAAAATAAAAGTATGCCTTGTTTGGACATTTCAGACAGTGAGATTGTCTTGACAAAACAATAGCACTAATAAATCTCAAAAAGCGAGTCACCTGTGTTCTTTTGTTTTGTTGTACTCAGGAATTTACAGGGATTTGAGTACCTGTACCTCCATTGACAATAACTTTGTTTTGAAAGTACATTCCGGAAAACGCATTCTTTATTGTTGCTAGGTAACCCAATGAAATTACGTGTCAAACTGCGTTAAAGGCGGCGCACTTTTTTACACAGGATGTCATGGGGTAATATTAATATTTTCTTGTTTTATGACTATTTCGGTGTGTGTGCAACATAAAAATTATTTAAAGTCAGGGTAAACAGTTAAATCTGACGTTTGCTATATCAAATCATGCAGCTAGGTAAATACAGTGTAAGTTAGCCTGTGTGTTTATTTGCTTTTCAACTGTTGTAGGACGTGTTAGCGTTAGCTAGCTAGCTAGCTAGCTAGGTTAACTCAGTTAAGTTTTTGCTGTAAGCAGCATTTTGAACTTTCAGGGGTTCAGGTGGAGCTAATTTGAACTAGGCTACTTAATAGACTTTTGAATAGGCCTAGATTCATTTCTAACATTGATGGTATTTTAAAATCTTAGTCTGTTAAAAATAAAACAAGCTATTATTGTTAAGGGTTTACATGTAGTGGACTAAAAATGTAGTGCAGAAGCAGAAAGTGAATATCCAAGTTCATACCATCAGACTTGACTTGAATACAGTACTTGAGTAAGTGTAATGTAATTTTTAAAAGAGGTCTCCTTAATAGAAATATTTAAAGATTTAGTAACACAATCAAAAAATCTTTATCTGCACCCAACTGTCTGCCTTCTCATTTTCTTGTCCTTTTTTCTATTCTCATTTCTCAATCCGACTCTAGTTCACAGGAAGACGGTCCCCAGGAGCCCCAACAGGAGACACTGCAGCAGATAGCTGCCACAATCATTCAGAAGACCTGGAGAGGATATGTGGTGGGTGCTGCTGCTGCGGGCTCACACACACACACACACACACAAACTTTTGTTCATGCGCAATTTGAAGTCAACAGGCATAAACCAAATACTCTCTTTCCTACCCAAACTGTAGTACAGAGAGGTCTTCAAGTATTTCAAAGACCAAATCAACAGTTGCAACAGGCAGGATCCACGAACGATCCTCAAAACGGTCAATCCTCGGGAGGTAACAGCAACGATGCTCTCTATAATATGAAAAAAAACAAATGGAATTCTTGTTAAGATTTGAGTTTCCCTGTGACAGACAGAGTTGCTGGATACTGCTGCTGGAGTGTTTGTCAGATTTCGACTCGGAGGGGTAAGAGCTAAAGAGGGAAATAGTGGGAAATGTCTCATCAGACATGTGAATGATAATGCAGACGTACCTGCTAACATCTTGCTTATACCTTTGCCTTCAGATTACCTTTCCTCCCAACATCTATTACAAAATCTTCACCTATCGACCTATCACGGACGTGTGTGCCTACAGCCCAAAGGACTACACCAAGCCGGACCTTAAGAAGACTGTGGATGGACAGACTGAGACCACGGAGGAGGACAGATCAGGATGGTACCAGCGCAAGGAGAACAACAACTGGAGGCTCTACTGCAGCAAGGTGAAGAACAATTCAGAAGAAGTCGTCCGCTAAAACATAATCTATATCAACGATGTTTCATTGACGGGATTGTTCTGGTGCCGCCGTAGGTTCCACCAGATGTCCCTCATGTTCTGCTTTCTTTGTGTTGGCATTTTAAACTCTGGTCGATTCGGGAAACATCCTCCGAGCTAGAACCGCCAATCAAATTATATTTATCTTATCTTTTCACTTTTGACAGCCATTTTAATTCCGGAGCTCGCCTCACTACGTGCACATGTTCCACCGTAACACGTTCCTTCCCGAGGCTATTTAGAAGTACACAGGTCCCGCACTTAGTGAAGACAAGACAGCTAGGTGAGAAGACATGCAGGAAATTGTCACAGGTCAGATTCAAACCCTGGACTTCAGCGTTGAGGCCTAAACCTCTCAGGACATGTGCGCCTGCTGCACCACTGAACCAACCTGGCCACCCTTACTGTTTAATCAATGTAAAACAAAGTGAGATATAAGTTTAAATGTTGGCCACTAAACGCAGATGTTGTTAAGCATGTGTTTATGTTCTTCTACTCGTTGATAGGTGGTTCCCCTTAGTGAGCCTGTGCAGCTCAGTGCCAAGAAGAAAATTGACTTTCACTATTCCAAATTGAAGCGGCAACAGGATATAGACAAGTTCCGGAAGAAGAAGAAAATTGAATGGATGAAACAGATGTGAGTTTTATTCATTTGTTTTTTGCTGTGCAACACTGGCCTCAAGCTGTGATTACGGGATAACGGTACATGCTAGCCTCAGTTTGGGTCTATTGTGCATCATTACTACATTCCAGTCACAGAGCTAAGCCTCCTAAAAGATACATTCCTGATTAGTAAAGTGGAAACAGTCAGGTGAGATTAACTGATCTAAATGTGGAGGAAAAAGAGACTTTCTTCTTCTTGAGAGACCTTTGACTAACAAAAAGGACATGATAGGAAGATGACACAGTAAAGGTTAAGCTCCAGAAGGAGGCAGCAATGCAAAGTTGCAGATGCCAGCTGCCGTAAAACACCACCAAAGAAGCAGGGAACTGGTGGATGGAGGGATGTGGATAGAGATGTGGAAAAAAGAGAGCAAGACTGTGGCAGTGGCTGTAGGGATGGCGATGTTGGCGGTCCACCACTACGACCAGAGTTTATGCGGGGTCTTAAAAGGTCTAAAATTTTAAAATCAAAACTTTAGTCTTTAAAGTCCTCCTTATTATTCTAATTTTCAGGTTCATAATTGTATTTAGAGGTAGTATCACAATAGGTTTACTTTTTTTTTTGTCGTACTGCACATTGCTACAGCTCCTAAATAAGATACATAGCACTATAAAGGAAAGGGGAAAAAGCCAAAAAGCATAATTTGACCAATTTCAAAAAGAATTGAGGTCTTAAATCATTTTGAACAGATCTTAATTTTCCTACGCCCATGCAACGCTACTTTAAATTTTTTACTCTGTGGTTTTGGAGTTCTTTCTTTCGCTAGTCCAAGTACAATTTTGCTGCAATACAACTACAAAGGAGACCAACATGCAACTTATATTGCAGCCATTCAGCTTTTGTGTGATTTGTGTGCTCTTTCGGATTGTACCACAGACATAAAACGGATTTTATTCTTGGGCAAGTGCAAGTTTAGAAATACTTGGCTTAAAAACTGTATTTAGGGCTTGGTTGATGTTGTAGTAAAGGTCTTAAATTTAATTCATAATGGTCTTAAAAAGGTCTTCAAATGTCCTAAATTTGACTTGGTGGACCTGCGGAAACTGATTACATTTCTGTTTATCTTTACTTTATTCCCACATATTTTAATTTTCTTTCACTGCCCATTGTTCTATTAGAAAACAAATCAAATACACATCTAAGGCAGAGTTGTGTGCAGTGCTGTGTACAGGCGTTTGTGTGTTCTCTCCATTACGTACAGGTATGACCACGGCCGTCTGCAGACCGAAACGGTGCAAGGAGACATGGAGACGCTGATGGAGAAGTCCTACCAGGAAGTGATGGACTCCATTGAAGAGAAGGAAGATGAAGGGCTGCTGGCCTGGGCCAAAGCTCTCAACTTTGACGAGTAAGCGTACCGTCTACTTGGAGCAACGTTGTGACATTGTCATGCTTTCTGCTGAATACATAAATGATTTAATCATCATCATTGTGTAAGATAATGGTCTCTTCTGCCTGTGCAGCTATATGCAGGATTGGACCACGTTGGCCTGCAGTTACTTCTCTGAGCCAAGCAGAGGTGAACATGTGTAGTGATGGCTGCTGCTTATTTAACGCTTTAGAGCAGGGATCTTCAACAGGGGGTCCAGGACCCGTATGGGGAGCCAATGTAGGGGGACCTTGTTAATTCATTTGTTTGATTAACATGAATCCAACAAATCCCCACTGACCTATACCACTAAGGCCATCCGTAGATGTATGTTTAACATTAAAACATGATTTATAAAATCATGCCAACAATTATTAATCTGAGTGGCTTAATATAAACTTTATTTTATAAATTATATGTAGTCAGGGGTCCCTGCTCTATCTTTCTTTCAGTTAAGGTCCTTGGCTTAAAAAACATTGACGACCCCTACTTTATTGTATATGCTGTGATGCCATCTGCTGTTTAAGTTTAGGACTACCCAGGCTGTATTTCTACCACTGTACATACAGAATATCTCACCTACTGCGGAGCTTACTGATGACCATTGTTTTGTTTGCCACTGATCTGCTCTCATTTTATTCCATTTTGTTTCTTTCTCTCCCTTTGTCCTTTGTCCTCTTTTCTTTTGGCCTCCTCCTTTACAGATGTTCATTCATATCCACCCTGGTTAGATCTCCATGGGCTGGCTGCTGAGGCTGATGAAGACAGTTAGGTCAAAAAGAATAAAATAATCCGAGTTAAAAACCATCCCAGTGCTAATGTGATGTTTGTGCAGCTTTATACATTTTATCATTCAAGCATGAAAAGTCATCTCAATCACTCCAACACTACTATATCTGGAAGATGGGACACTAACTAGCTAGGCTCCTCCCCAGGGCCTGGGTAGAGGACGGTGATCACTGTCTCCGTGATAAAACAACATAACAACATGAAAGATGGAACAAAACATAAAATGGTCAGAAAATGGGTTATCATCAATTGCCCCTAAAGCTACATTGGGTAATGTTTTAGTTGTTAATTATCATAATCGATGATGCCCGTTTACAAACTTTTCCTTTTTTATGAATAGTGACCACCACCACCGAGTAGTCCTATTTGCTTAAAATTTTACATTTGCGCTTGCATGAACTGGGGTAGACTCCTCATAATTCTGGCAAAAAACTATTAAAACAATGGAAGTACCAAAGATACACAGTGGATCTATATATGTGTACAGCTTTGAAATGCGATTACATAAGTACAACGTGTGATTTTGTGTACACAAAACAGTGTAAATTAGTTTCTTGAAAAGAGGGGGCACCCGGATTTGAACCGGGGACCTCTTGATCTGCAGTCAAATGCTCTACCACTGAGCTATACCCCCTTGTTCATAGTCGCTCCTGTGTATTGTTTTTATTTTCATAACCAGATTTTTGTTTTTTCCCCCTACTATGTTAAAATTAGGTACTGTCACACGGGGATTAAAAACAAACCAGTTACAGCATAAAGTGCAAGGATGCATAATATAACGGGGTCTTTTTTTGTAAAAGGAAATTAACGCCAGTTTGCACCGGATGTGTCGTAATGAAAACGCGACCCAACCGGATATTCAATACAGTGTATCGAACAGAAAGTGGAAGAAACGGAATCACAATGGTATGGCTGCTGTCTTATCTTTTGTAATATGATTCATGCTATCGTAACATTATTAATTACAATGATATTATTTTCTATAGTTGTATGCATGTTTATTTCACCTCCTCACACCTTTGTGTTCTGTCTTTGTCCTCTGAAATCCAAGAGTTGTGAATTTGATTAGTCACTCGAGCTAATGCTAGTTAGCTAGCGCTTAGCTGTAAGGCTCCTGAATCTGGCTCAGGATGCTTTTAGCTTTCGGTGTTTTTAACTGAGGTATGCTAAACTAAATATTATCAAATGGAAATGGTGGAATGTGTATCGTTTGTTTGTTTCAGAATACTCGAGGACTCCGCTCTCAACTGAAAGACAGTGTACCTGTGGCAGGCTTATGTCCACAGGGAGCTTACGGAGTGCAGGACTCTCTGCGTAGCGGGTGAGACAACTGGTGTCACCTAGCTAACGTTATATGTATAATAGCTATTACATTCCCTACCATGCTGGTACAGACGGACATACAGCTATGTCTCTGTTTAAAATACCTGTCTTAGTTATACTGGATACAACTTGATATAACACCATTTGTAATGTGAGTTATTCACTCACGTCATTCTCTTTATGCTTCAGTGTTTATCCCCATGCTTTAAATCAACATACAATTACACGTAGCCTCAGTGATGTTGGGGTGCACCTGGTTATCCACAACATTAGGTTTCCAGTCTGTTGTTACATTAGAGCTGGTCTGATTAGGATAATTAAAAAAACAGCATTACTTTATAATAATATCTCTGTCAATGTTATCAGCTTCAAACATGTATTGTTGGTCAGGCTGTGACATAGTTGTATTACTTTACAAGTTCCCAATATGTACTGTATATATAATATTTATGTATGTATGACTAGAGAGTGATCTCTGCATGAAATAAATACATGTGTACATGTGTTGAACATCGATTAAATGTTCATGGGTACGATGTCAACAATGTAGTTTGTGTGACAGCTTTCTCTTTCAATAGGGACTGCTGTGTGTTAACTTTTAATAGTCTCAGCCTTGAAACCAAATGAATCAAGTTACATAATACAGATTTTCACCTGCTTAT
This sequence comes from Etheostoma cragini, assembly GCF_013103735.1. Taxonomy (NCBI): domain Eukaryota; kingdom Metazoa; phylum Chordata; class Actinopteri; order Perciformes; family Percidae; genus Etheostoma; species Etheostoma cragini. The sequence continues at coordinate 8,312,866 of NC_048428.1, read as the reverse complement.
AGTAGTTTTTCTTTTGCTACACAGCTTTACCAGCGTGAAGAATGAGCTCCTCCCAAGCCACCCACTGGAGCTCTCAGAGAAAAATGTGAGTAATCTAAATTGTAAGAGAATAATAATGTAATTAGACCTCTTATTTATAAGACTATGTAGATGTGTATAGGGTAGGGCTAGGTATTGTTCAAAATGTCAGTTTCGATACCAATAGTTTGACTTTGATGCCGGTTCTTGAACGATAGTTTATTTTGATACCAATTTTATAAAAATCAATTTTTAACACAAACTAAATTACAACAGCACACATTACGACAAAAATCATTTTATTTATATTTTAGCTCCTACAACATGAGTCTCCGTGCTTAGAGTAGAGTTGTTTTTCTCCCTGCCTCTACGACGTGTGACAGCCAATCACGAGCATCATTAGACCTTGGTAGATGCATGCTCATTGGCTCACTGACGCTGATGAGATTTCCTCCGTAGCATTTTTCGATACTAAGAAGGCAATTTGCCAACTACACACTGTGGACTTTTTAACAGCAGACTTTTTGATTTGTAGTAGGTCTAATCACAGTTGAGCCGGGCCTGCTCAGAGTCAATCACCGGCGATTGGTGCCCAATGCATGCTGGTTAGATTTGTGTCCGACCTGACGCAATGCACCCGTGGGCAACGATACACCCCCCCCCCCCCCCCCCCCCCCCCCCCCCCCCCCCCCCCCCCCCCCCCCCCCCCCGAGATCCAGGCGCCGCAGTGTGCCCCACCATGTAGTCGTAGTTCATGTTACTCACACCTGTACTCTGACAGTGTCTCTCAAACACATCTTTGCACCATTAATATATGGATGTAAAGTGTTATTGTTATCTTTAGGGTTTAATATTTCCATTCATTTTAACAAAAATTTTAATAGGGGAAATAAAAATAGAAAAAAATCCCATTGTTAGTGTTTTAACAATAAAACCTGTACCTGTCATGTTGGGTTAAAATGTCTTTATTCTTAACAACACGACCGAGTCATTTGTTACACGCAGAGCAGTAGGAACAAGAGACAGTTTAACGGGGGAAATGCTACGGGACTCTAAACATTTGTCTGTGTTGGTGTGGTGTGCAGTTCCAGCCAAACCAGGACAGGATGAATTTCTCCACCCTCAGAAACATCCAGGGTCTTCATGCTCCACTCAAGCTGCAGATGGAATACAGGGCAGCAAGACAGGTAACACACACACACACACACACACACACACACACAAACAAAAGCTTCACGTCCTGATAATCCACCTTCCCAGTTCTGATAGCCAACTTCCTTTGGCTCCTGTTTTAAGTCCTCCTCCTCCCTCCATAAATCTTGATGTCTGTCCCTCCTCCTCCCAGATCCAGCGTCTGCCGTTCTTACAGAGTTCAAACCTGGCTCTCGATACGCTGCGAGGCAACGACGAGTCCATCGGCTTTGAGGACATCCTCAACGGTGAGAGCCTCATCCCTTCACCTTTTACAAAACCAATCACACAGCTGTTTAAAGATGATCTCTAACCCCCACCACTCTGTCTCTGTGTCCTGTGAACCTGCAGATCCAACCCAGAGTGAAATGATGGGCGAGCCACACATGATGGTGGAATACAAACTGGGACTGTTGTGAACGGAGATTGGCACACACAATACATAGTTACACACAGATCTAGGTTTAGTATTTGTCTGCATACTTTTGTTTATTGGATCAAAAATCAGCAGTTCTGGAGAATTGAGTCTGACATTTTTTGGGAAAAAGGGTGGCTCAATGTGTGTGTGTGTGGGGGGGGGGTTTAAATCCTATAAATGACTTAAAACTGTAGTGTTGAACATCATTCAGACATGCATTCAGTGCTGCTTTTGTATGATTCCAATCCGGTTGATATTTCTAATAAACTTCATAACCTTCCTCCTGATGTGGGTTCATTTTACAAATTATTTAACTTGCAATCATAATGGTTCATGTCATCAAGAATGTGCAGTATATCACATAATCTAGAATTGTGTGACCTAGCAGACAAACTTGACGAGGCCACGGAATGTTGTTACATATTTATAGAACTGCTAATCTTGAATCTGAGACTATTGAATATCTGTTTGATGCCACTAATGCAACATGGCACCTCCAGCCATTCTACTAGTTGTGACACTGTCCTGCCAGCGTTAGTGATGGGCCGTCATGCCTTGACGAGTTCCAGCCATGAAAGCCGTGAGTGAAGGTGCTCCACTGGAAGAGGAGCTGCTTTAAAGCTGAGGTATGACACTAGGGTTTTCAGTCCATTATATTTTAGTCTGCAATCAACTACTGCTCATGATCAACATCTTTATCAGTCTGTTACTGTGCTGGGTCTGTGACAAACCACCTATAACAGTCAGTCGGTGCAGGGGCGCCTCAAAATTACAGGTTTTGAAAGTGTTTTCCAAAATTATAGTTAATAAAAAAAAAAAATGAACATTAGTAAACATGAATCCCACATATTATTAGCTAATGTAAATCCCTAGTGATGATAGGCTGACCTATAGATCAGGTAATCGCTAAAGTAGCCATCCCCGGATCCAGTTCATCCTAAGGACTCACTGTGCCACATGCACAGTGACTGAAAACATACATGTGGTATGTTTTAACATTAAAATCATGCAAACTATTATTAGGCTATGTCAAAAGCTTAGCGTTATATGCAAAAAATGGTATCTATAAAGGCTTTAGGCCTTTCTACACATTACTGCATACCCAGTTTAATATGCAACCTGATTTTATTTGTAGCAGGGGGTCCTTGGCTTAAAAAAAGTTGAAGACCTTTGACCTATGGGATTGTTAAATAACAAAATATCTGCTGATTGTTCATTTTTAAATGATCAGGTGCTGAAATTATAATAGCACATATGTAGGAGATTCAGCTTAGAATGTAAAGAGTGTTATGTCATTGATGAAGGGAGCCCAAAAGGTCAAAATTTAGGTATGTATGGCAAACAGGCTACTGGTTATTATGTTAAGCAAGTCATTGAATTGCTTATGTTTCCTGCCCATTCACCATTACAGAGGTTTTTCTTCCACATTTGGCTATATTAGACAGGACATATACCAATAACCAAGTGAACTTGGCCAGACAGCATTCCATGGTAGCCATGTTTGGTGTCCATGGAAATCTTTAAGAAAATATGTTCATTTAATCCTTAAATGGGTAAGCACATGTCAATATTTATGTACGTTAATGAATTGCTACGTAAAAATTAGAATTTCATGATTTTTTTTTTTTTTTTTTTTTTAATATTTCCTTTATTTTCCAATTTACACTTTTTATCTCCCGAGACATATTTAGAGAGAGGATTTTGAATGGAATTCCATTGCTAGGCAACAGCCTGGTCTCTTGTTAACTTCCGGTCATAGGTATAAATATCCTGTGATGTCATTCACTTACACTGCAACAGGAAATCAACTTGGCGTCATCTGGAATGATTATTTTTACAACTGGGAAGTGGTCTCTACATTTAACATGTTCCTCTTTATTCAACACTTCATGTTCAACTTGTTAAATATTTTACAAAAAATGGATTAGTTGCTTTCTTTCAGTTGTTTCTTAAAACTGAAAATATTTAACTCGGCCAGGCTAAGCATGGAGCAAAAAGTCATTATTGAGTATATTTAATCTGAAGTAAATAGTAAATAGTAGTTGTGATTAAGATTAGCATTTAAATAAAGGCTGATTGACAGTCATGGGGGTCAACATTTCCATTAATTTCCATTGCTCTGTGGGCTTCTTGCCGTGTGTGTGTTTGTGTCTTTGTCTGATGCTTGAATTGTTGGTCAGCTATGTTTCTAGTGTATATTTAACTTAACTTTTCTTATATTTAACTTTCCTAGTAATAATAAATAATAATAATACATTTTATTTATAATGCCCTTTACATTTCAAAAAGAAATCTCAAAGTGCTACAATTACTAGGGAGTTAAAAACATATTCCAGAATACAATACAAGTGACAAGCAATAATAAAACATCATAAAACTAAAATTAAAGCAATGACTGTTTAAAAGGCCTTTTGAAATAGTAGTGTCTTTAGGCCCTTCTTAAAAGTCTCCACAGTTTGTGGGCCCCTTAGGGACTCTGGTAGGGCGTTCCAGAGCCGTGGGGCGACTGCCTGGAAAGCCCTGTCTCCCATCCTAGACAGTTTGGTCCTTGGTTGGAGCAGGCGATAGGTGGAGATGGAGGAGCGGAGGTTTCGTGAGGTGGTGTGTGGGGAGAGGAGTTCACTGAGGTAGGTAGGGGCAGTTCCATGAATGCACTGGTGGGTAAGTAGACAGATTTTGTATTGAATTCTTTGTTTAATGGGCAGCCAGTGGAGGGATTTCAGGACCGGGGTGATGTGATCATATTTGCGCCTCCTCGTCAGGACCCGGGCAGCGCAATTTTGAATGTGCTGGAGCTTTTGCAGGCTCCTGCGAGGGATCCCGACGAGGAGGGCATTACAGTAGTCCAACCTGGAGGAGACAAAGGCATGGACACACTTCTCAGCATCTGGTTGGGAGAGGGAGGGGCGGAGTTTGGCAATGTTTTTGAGGTGAAGGAAGGAGACCTTACAAAGGTGGCGGATGTGGGTGTCAAATGTAAGATTTGAGTCTAGTCTGACTCCAAGGTTTGTAACAGAGGTAGACAGGGCGATGTGATGACCAAAAATGTCATCACATGACATTCACACATCACAACACAAAATGGATATACTGCTGAGGGAGGAGGACTGGGTTTGGTGTGGGGTACCGATCAGGATGGCTTCGGTTTTGCTGCTATTTAATTGAAGGAAGTTGTCAGACATCCATGCCCTTATCTCCTCCAGGCAATCAGTAGTACTAGTAGTACTTTTACCCAATGTTTAATATATATTTTTTAATTGTGATGTTATGTAAATATGTAATTTTACTTTTTGGGGTGACTTGTTACGATCTGTCTAGGGACTGCAGATGATAAATAGCCTTTTGGCCAACTCTGGCGTTTTCCCTCCTCCTGTACTCGGGTCAAATACAACCCCTTTAAAGAAAAGGTCTATTTCTGAAATATGGGTTTCTTTTTCACCAAATTACCACAAAAAATTGATTGGATTCCATAAAACGCTTTTTCCAAACAGTCTTTCACTTTCATTCCTGAATAAACTCATCAGTAACTTCCTCTGATCTTTACTATCAGTCAAAATAATTCATAATTTCTGCTTTTTTAACTCAAATCTTAGGTATTATTCTATATAAATTAGAGTTATTGACCATAAATTCAAAAAGTACTGTAAAACTCGTGGTAGTAAGGTGGTGTTTTGAAAAACTAAAAAAAGTCCACTAAAAAGGAAGTTTTTGACCCGGGAGGACAACACAAGGATCAATCACCGATTCACTGCACCGCACGTGCTTCGCGGTGCACGAGACTCACTGTGCATTAAAGTGTGTGTTTTGTGGCCCGTAGCTGCTGTTGCTGTTGAAAGTGACAGGTAAGCTACTTGTATTTATGTTGCTTAATAATTGTCGTTGCACCAGCCGCTGTGTTTTGTACCTTTTAATTGTTGTTGGTCGTTTATCTTCAATTATCTAAGTGTTGTCTCGGTCTCTTTTCTGGTTAATTCTCGCGAGTTTATCGTGAGGAAGATATTGTAGGCTATGTTTATAATTGATAATCCGTTAAATGCGCAGGTTTCACATTTCTAACGTTATATTAAATGAATTCGTTGTTGGTTAGGAGAACTTTACTGGGATGTTGTTCCATTAGTGCATAATATTAGCATGTCAATGCACATTAATTTGAAACTTAAAGTGGCTTTCATTTAATTGCACATGAGGTTACCTGCTTTTGTTGTTTCTATCTAATCTAATATGTACACACTAGTAATTGCAACATGCTTGAGCAAAATACTGATCTGTAGATAACCACCATGTGCTGCTTGAATGGTGTTTTCTCGTAAGAGCAATTCTTTCATGTCGGAAAGTTATTTCAATATGTCAAATTTCGCTTTAATTATGATATTTAAAAGATACAATGACTTTAAAGGGTCAAAAGGCTGGTCAAAGCCGGCGGTGGGGGAGGGGAGAGAAGAAACGTAGAGGTTCTGTAACTCACTGTAGCAATCAATTGAAATCTCACCGCCATCGGACCAACCGATGGAGAACGGGATTCCTCCGTGCATTTATAGTACGGAGCTAGTGTCTGTGTCCCACACACGGTGGGACGTTTATTAACATGACCGTCTACCAACGGATTTGGATTATGTCGACAACCATAAACAATATTCGTGGTGAAAATATGTATCTATTGCTGTTTTAAAGCATTAAATCGTCAATATTGAAGACACATCCTGGGCTGCAGAGCATGCTGGGAAATTATGTCGCGGGAGAAGTTAACGTTTAAACGAAGCATATTAACGTATGAGCAACAAGCACTGGTATTTGTATGAACTTTAAACAAAGACATTGTAGTGTAAAGTATTTGATAATGAAAATCTAATTCTTTATGACGCTAGCACGCCTGGCTGGGGATCGAAGAGGATTTAAGAGTCGAGAGAGAAATCCGTCTTCACAGTCACCATCTATACAAGCAAGAAATGCATGCAGGTCACAAAGACCAAGCAGTAGTCGCTACGTTACAACAGCTAATCAGTAAGTTGATGGTGCCTTTTGGCGTCTGTTTTATTTAATAACCCATAAAGCGGAACGGTCATGAAGCGACAAGACGCATGCGCAATGGAACAACTTTAAACCTGGACTTGTTTTGCTCTGGGTTGGCCCAAAGGTTTTGCCTGATTCAAAGATCCTTCTTGCACCACCTATCACCTTTCAAACATGGAGTCAACTCAAAGTATTATATAATATTTGGTAAAGAAAAGCATTAAAACAGTACAGTACATTTTAAAAAAAAAAATCCTTAAATAGGCTATATAAATAGCCTTAAAAAATTAATGCCAAAACAAACAGATTGGTCACATTATCTGAGTTTATACAGTAAATAAAGACAATACATATTACAAAAAGCTTGCACTCACTTTCATACATAAATGATTATGCCTTGGTGGTCCTGCACTTTTTCACATTGAGGTGACTAAACCTAAATGATACACACTGAACACACACTTAGTCTGTGTTGACCCTCCCTATCTGCTACCTATCCATCAAATTTCTCAAACCCAACAACTGCATCTTCCATAACTTAATGCATTGCTTTAATGGTTTAAATTCTGAACCAGTAGCCTAACCGATCCAGTTTCAGCCCGAATTGATTCTGATCCAACTCTGCCACATCTTTTCAACCCATGTGATGATCTGTTTGGGGAATATGTGAAACTTCCCCATTGATTACAATTCATGTAATACACTCCCTTGGGAAACACTGAATCAGTGTATGCCAACATAAACAACTCTCATTTTAACCTTTTGATCATGTCAGTAGACAACCATAATAAACACAGATTATTATGTGTCTTGTAAGGGCTTCCTGAGATAGTATTTCTTGATAGGCTTCATATTTGTTGTGTGATAATGACCTACTGTGGTCAAATGTTATTACCTTTGATAGCATAGACTCTACATTCAGATACATTTTAGCTTTGTTCAAAGCAGGTTATTATTAAACAATATATGCCAAATTAGTAACTTGTTACAATCCACATGCACACTTTTAATACATTCAGAAAAATTGATGAGGGGTTTATTAACAAGAGAAAATAAAGTGTTTTCCTAAGCACTAGATGGCAGTATTGATCCAGAATGAGCTGCTCACATTGGCCTGCAGTTCATTGTCAACCCACTTTGTGATCCAGCACACTTGTTGAACACACCAAGTGTTGGTAAAGGCTCAGCTATGGACATTTGTCTTTATGCCTGAGGGGACTCAGCTGACAGCCTGATGTCACTTTTCATACATAGCTGAAAAGCATCTTAGCCCGCGGCTCTTAAAGGCTCGTGATGATGCCTTTGACAACAAATAACACTGGGTCAGCTCAGGGCAGCTGGTAGCTATGATATATACTTTTAATACACTAGATCTGTTTTCAATGCATGTTCAATCCCCAGTGACTTGTGCACTAACATTGTGCATTGCATGTATAATGTCATGGTGCCAATTCAGATGTATACGGCATGTGAATATAATGCCTGAAAGTACACAATGTGCTTAAATAGTGCATTTGTCAATACTGAGGGGTACAAATATATGTAGAACATAACATTAAAATGAAGAAGCCCTTAAGCTGAGAAGCCTTTGACACCGGGATGATGTACAAACTGCCAGTGCAGTATGTTAATGAATACAGTTTACAGACTTTATCGCAGTAATTAGAAATAGTTTTGTGCTTGTGGGCAAGGTTTGGGAAAAAAAGACAAGTCAACTGAGGTGATTCCACTCAATGATTATGTTGTTGGTTCTTATAAAACGTATGAAGACATTAGAGTTAAGGATAAATATTTGATTGTGATCAAGAGACATTTGTTTATGCACAGAGCTTCAACACCTATTATTTTCTCTACACCTACAACATATTTATATAGAACAAATAAACAATAATTATTCTCACAGGGGCCATATAGTAGTCTTTTTACCTTCATTATTAAGTAAAACCAGAACATTACCTGTATTTATGAAACAGAAAACCTTTCAATCACACTCTGTATTTGCTTATACGGTGATGTACAGCACATCTGTTCTTGACTGCTAGGCAAAGAATACATTCATCATGTCATAAACAAAAGTCCTGCAGCGGGCTCCTTTTAAAATTCCCATGGAGTTGAAAGTACCTCTGCGGTGTAATCTATTGACTAGTGTAGTCAGCAGAGTACAAGCGTACCTCATTGACGTATGCCCAAGAGACCCTGTACTTATTTACTGTAGGGATGGAGCACTGGGACTGTGGTCAAACATGATTATGATTCTTTGGGTAAAATGTATTTGGCGTGTATTTTGACTTTTAAGTTTGGCACCTTGTCCCATCCGCTAACATCGATGAGGTGGGATTTATGACTGATACTGCAGTCAGCCCCCAGGGGGCGACTGAGATGTTGTGACTTCACTTATTTAGGCTGAAGCCCATTTCTCCATCTTACCCCTACCCCTTACCCCTTACACCTACCCCTTGGCCCTTGAAACCTAGGGGTAAGGGGTAAGGGGTAAGGGGTAGGGGTAAAAACATCCCCCTATGAAATAGGACACCACTTGGTTCTATCACCGTACAGAATTGATCACAAACTTCCAAGATGCCGTCTCTGTGTGTCAATTGTGTGGGTTTTGACAACATTGTCAAATGCATTTATCTATTTATATATTTTATAGTTATTTATATTCACTTTGGTGGTGCAGAGGCAGACGTTGTTATCTTTGTAGTACTTAGGTCTGTTTGCAATACATATGTGTATACACATGTATCATGTATACATACATATAGATCATGTATACATGGTGTGTTGTATATCTGTTTCAGGTATCACCGTTTGAATGTCATTGATGTTCAGAAAAATATTTTGTTAACAAAAATCAGTCTTTAGTGCCAATAAATTAAACATAACAGGCAAAAAACATTACATAAAATGATGTTACAGAACCATTATCAACTATTAGAACCATAACTAATATGTCACACACATAAAAAGTCACTCGTATGTGTTAAACTAAAGAAATACACACAAGACCACAAACAAATTAACTACAGCTGTTATATAGCTGATATTCCAGACCAGTCGGAAGCCTGTTGGCCAGTAACCCCCCCGCCCTCACATTTCATCAGTGTCCCATATCAAAACCAACAACAATACACAAATGCATGAACAATGAACAGGAATTAATCACAAATGGTTACAATCATACAGTACCAATGCAATAATGAATGGGTACAACACAAACACATGATTTAAGAAACTTCTGCTCGTTTTCAGCCCCAAAGAGGATCAGCTGCTGTGGGACATGCGGGACTGTTGTGCTAATCAACGTTAGCAATTAGCGTAAGCATAGAAAGCTAGCAATTTATAAAAAGTTTCAGTTAGGAACATGGTTGCAAGTATATATGCACAGGACTGCATAGACAACAGAACAAGACTGTCGTAATTTTTAAATCAATTATTTAAGCCGAAAATACTTACATTTATGCGTCTCTCTGGTCGATGGGCAGCCATTGTTGCCTGTTGCACAATGTTTATCGCTACCCCTCAGTTTCAAGTATGCTGGCGTTCTCTCTAGATTTTTTCATTCACTGTCTATGGTTCCTAGGGCCATACACCCCTTACCCCTCGATCACAAAAAGTATTGGGACATCACTAGGTCCCGCGTGAACGCGCAAAAACGAGGGGAAGGGGCAAGGGGTAGGGGTAAGATACAGAAATGAGATTCAGTCTATGGATTAGTTTTAATATTGTCACCTATTGTTAATGTAGTCTTTGTCTTGCGCAAAATGTCCTTTTTAGTTTTAGTCATATTTAGTCGTTTACATATGTTTTTCTGTTAGTCGAGTTTTAGTCAACCAAAAGTCTCGTCATTTTAGTGAAAGGAGAACTCTGGTATCTTAGTGAAGGTTTAGTCAAAACACTTTAGTCTCTTTTAAAATTTATTTCTGATAACCATTTCAGTCAAATAGTGTTTCACACATCTCAAATATTGGTTAAATGTCACAATTCCCTGACAAAATAAACTTGTTGAATGATATTTGTTTTTGGTTGATTGCAACTTTGTTAAACGCATCTGGCTTTATATCGAGCCTCATCCTTCATGAAAATACATTTGTTCACAGACACATGTTAGATAAGGACCAGGGCTCCTGGGCTCTACAGCACCTTGTTTCACAGACACATGTTAGATAAGCGCCAGGGGTCCCGGGCTCTACAGCACCTTGTTTCACAGACACATGTTAGATAAGCGCCAGGGCTCCCGGGCTCTACAGCACCTTGTTTCACAGACACATGTTAGATAAGGACCAGGGCTCCTGGGCTCTACAGCACCTTGTTACACAGACACATGTTAGATAAGGACCAGGGCTCCTGGGCTCTACAGCACCTTGTTTCACAGACACATGTTAGATAAGGACCAGGGGTCCCGGGCTCTACAGCACCTTGTTTCACAGACAAATGTTAAATAACCTCCCTCACCTGGGCCACATCGCTACCTGGATGTGTGACAGCTAGGTGAAAAAAGGGGACACGCCGAATCTCTAGTTGAACCGCAGCCAAGGCACACCTGATTGAACCGCGACGCTCCAAAACGGACAGTTCTATCTTATGACGAAAAACTAGAGATGATTGTAGACGAAAATGAAGAGAGATTTTATCTTAGTGTTTATTTTATGCAAAACATTTTAGTCTTGTCTTTTTTTTCATCAACAAGTATGCATGTTGATTTAGTCAGCGTTTTTGGACATTGGTGCAGTCTCGTCCTCGTCCTCGTCTTCATCATGGAAAAAAAGCGCGTTGACAAACATATTTAGTCTCGTCTGACGAAGTTAACACTGTTATGCATCAACAGCTGAAACTAAAACAATACCCCTAAACTGTACCGATATCTGCTATACCTGCTTTAACAGCATGTTAGCGTTATCGTTGAGAGCATGAAAGCATGGCATGCTGACGATAGCCCAAGTACAGGCTCAATGAGACTCTTGTTTGGGTACAATGCAACCCTTGAGATACAAAATGTCCATGAGAAATGAATTTGAAATGGAAAGTGAGGTAGAAGGAAAAATGAGATTGAAACCATTACATCATTGGTCTAAATAATAACTGACTATGAGTATAGCATGACCTCAAGACATGGCATCCACTAACTTGTCAGTCTCCCCGTGCACAATGATCAGTGTGAGCATATTTTTATGAGCAGCACTAATCTGTCTCCCATCACACAACATCTCCCCGCTGCTGTGATGGGCCATGAAAATAAAGAACTCCAGTTAAAACATAGTTGTGGTGATGTTAGAGGGATGCATTTACAAGAAGAGATTTTGATTGGAACAGTTTGTTCAGAAAGCAAAATGAAAAGAAATTGCTTTGGTGTCAGGGGGAGGATGTGTTTTTGTTGAGATAAATTTCCCACACACTGTTGCTCTGATTTAGCTATTCTTCCAAGGCTCCATTCAATGAGCCGCGCTGCTATTTTAAAATCCAACTCTCAGCTTGACTTCAATTTTAAATCTCAGGTTTGGTGCTGTTCTTTTTCTTGTCTTTATACGAAACTAGTGAAACAATACCTTCTAACCCAAAGCAAACTCTTCCGCCTCATGCTAGCTTCAACTGACACACTGACAAGACTTTAGATTTTCAGTTTAGTTTATTTTGAACATGTTCAAAAATCAAAAAATTTGAAGATAAAAAAGATGTACATTTCAGCAAAATCTTCCAAAATGATTGTAAATGATTCAAATAAGGATTCCCATGTTCAGGAGTTGGAACATGTTTCTCGTCCTACCCCCTTTTTCCGTTGATGCTTCCCTTATTTGTACAGTATAGCTACCTAGCTACCTACACGCACATGTATACACACATTGGTACATATGCACATTTTTTCCATCTATCTACTTCTTTTCCTTAAATCTTAACACATGCAGCTTAACTTGCACTCCATGCTCAGTTCCTTGCCATTAGTAGTGAGTGTGTGTGCATGCGAGCAGACACCAGGAGGATGTCACGCATTAGGCGGGACACCGACTTGTCCCGCTGATGTGCTCCTTCTCTTCTAGCTGTGTGGTAATTGCTCCACAAATCACAATGACTGCCGGAGGAAGCGGAGAGACTGCAGGCCTCGACGCCATTCACCATTTAGGAGTGGGTTGCCATGGCCACAGATGCACTTCAACTTGCTGGGAATAAGACTACTGTAATTAATGCTAATGATCAGCTAGCACACATGCATTTTGTTAGATACAACAGCGCGAATGCAAACACACTCTTTTTCTTCTCGTACAGTATATCAATACCTTCCCTCAGAATTTTTAAATCCAGTTTTAAGGCAGAAAAACAAGGATTTTCATTTATATCTCTGGCTAATAATCAAATGTTACACTCCTTTTTATTTACCAAGACATGCCCATTAAGTCCTCTGTAGCAAACAACAATCAAATGTTTTTTTCAACTGTCTACTTTCACGAGGATCTGACCCCACCTTTTACGATAACGTTTTTAAATGGCTGTTGATTGGAGCTGTTGCACTAGAATAGCCTGCGGAGCCTTGGTGGGTGGTAAATGCCATTCTCTATACTGCCTCTCTCAGCCTCTTAATTGACGGCCTGCGCCTCAGAAGCACCCACTAACAGGAATAAGGATGATATAAAAGCTGCTTGAGTTGACTATTTTGTAACTCCTAAATTAAGGTGTTAATAGGCAGAAACACATAGGTCACAGTGCAAATGCTTGGTAATGAGAATTTGTTTCAAGGCATATAGGATGTGTGCCATCAGTATAGACAATTTCCTGTCTTCCTGTCACTTGTTGTCTCTTTCATCTCTCTTAATCTCTTTCATCTTTATCTCAGGCATCCTGGTCTCACAGAAATCTGTGAAATAATCACAAACTGTTAACATCGAATTACGTTGGTGGTGGCACGGAATGTCGGCCACCACGGAAACCAATGCCAAAGTCAAGGCAATGAGAAGATGACGAGCATTGGGAGCAACTATGGTGGCGAGTAGTATGAAAGCCCGAACATCCACATAAGGAGGTTGGTTGGGGTGGTGTATGGATCAAACGCGGGATTTTCACCTGGTAGACCGGGGATCGCGTCCTGGTGTGTTTCCTAAAGTTGCTTTCTTCTTTTCCTAAACCTATCCGTACAATTCTTCACGGACAGGCTGGGTATTCCGGGTATTCATGTACTGTATATGGGTATCAGACAAGGTATTCACAGCAAGTAACGACTCAAATCTAATAATGATAATTGGGGTTGTGTTTATTAATAAAGCCTCAGCCTTGGAAGAAAAACTAAAAATGTACAATCCCATTATTTTTGCATTGAAAATAAAAATAATAAAATGTCACTGGCTACCGAAACCTATAATTATACAACAGTACAGAGTGGTACTGACAACGCTTTCAGCAGGCTACTTGCTGTACCTGAACTAAACAATAACTGCACTCTGATGGAAGACAGACAGACTGACAGGCTAGGATTTTTTTGGTTGAACTTTTGGTTATAGTTGTTGATATAATTAGTATTAATAACTTCCCGGTCTGTTAGCACGTTAAGAGTGGTACCAGTGGTACCAATGTATGCCTTATTTTATTTTTTTTTCCGATTATTTCACAAAAACTTAGCTAAAACATTGAGATTTCATGGTTGATGGGAGGACAACACAAGGGTTAAGCATGTGAATCCTGGCTCTGAGAGGAGGGACTCCGTTCTGTTAGGCTTTTGTTTAGACTGACTCCCATGAAAGGCACCTATCTATGCTATCCATGCTATTCACTGTTGGAAAGATAATTTGATTGTCTACAAGCGCCATGATTAACGTGGTAATAGCACATGGCAGCTTGTTCTACAATGGCTGCGCGGAGACATGACTAAGCCCACAGACCATCCCCACTGGGAGCGCTTGCTGGCCGCCAGGGGCTGGCCCGTGGTTAAAAACTAAACAGAAAAAAGTAGTGACATAATTAAAGGACTTGAATTGTAAATGAATTGATTTCAACATGAATTGTAGAAGTAGACAGAGCAATTCAGATTTCATTTCATTTCTATTAGGGCTGTCAATCGATTACAATATTTAATTGGGATTAATCGCATGATTGTCCATAGGTAGCTCGCAAAACCACAGACTTATGTCTTGTTCATGGACTCGCGGCGCTGCGCTGCTAAAGGAGAACAGGGGAAACACCGGAAAGGATATTTTGCGTTATTTTAAACAAACAGGAAACAGTGATGTAGGAAACTGCCTTTCAGATTAAATGACTTATTATTGGAGCGTTGCGGTTAACCCCTGGTCACTGCTGTATCACTTCCTGATTTCAAAACCTAGAGGGGCCCAAGGACCAAATCCCACAACACGTGTGCATTAACCATGCATAATTAGAATTTTTGCTGTTAAAAAAAAGAAAGTGTTAACTCGTTATAATGGCCTTAATCTTGACAGCCCTAATTTCTGTGACCTACGGACAAAATGTAAAATATAGCCCAGGTTTTGCAACATAACCAGACTCAAACCCAGCAGCCCTACATCTTACAACTTTTCATGTAACGTTTGACTGTTTCTTAAGCATGACAGTTTCTCTGGGACATTATGTGGCATCCAAAGCATTTTAAGCATTTTTCACGGGCCCTCAGATCCACCACAGCCGGTCTCCTCTTTGTCCCCAAGTCAAAGCTCCGCAGTTTTGGGGACCAAGCCTTTTCCAGGGCAGCTCCAAGGCTGTGGAACTCCCTCCCCCATGAGATCCGCATCTCTGAGTCCCTCACCATTTTTCAGTCCCGTCTGAAGACCCATCTTTTCTGTTCTGCCTATCCTTAGTTTCTTTTTTTTTTTGTTTGTTTTTTAAAACTGTCTCTACTCTGTTAAGCAACTTTGAGCTCGGGAAAAGCGCTATACAAATTCAATTTATTATTATTATTATTATTATTATTATTATTATTAAAGCATTTTAGAGAACGCTGAAAAGGCTTGTTTCATCCTGTCGGATATTGCTCTGCTTCTCCTGCTGACCCTAGAAAAGGAGACACGTGAATGTGTGCCACATGCAAAAGTGTCACTTTAATAAAATATAAACAGAGAAATTCATTTGGGGCAGCAGTAGGTCCGTGACTGCGTCATCTGACTACAAGCCTTCTTATAAAACACAGTTAGGAGATGAATAACCCAACATGAATCTCTCTGACACCAGAGGATGTTCCTATTCTCATCAAATTTTGTCTTTATAATGAGATGGAAAAGAGAACTGCTTTGCCTAATGTTATGTGCTGATCCATCTTTATCAAGCACGACATCGAGAGCCAAGCTGGCATCCTCCGCGACTGAACCACTGCCAATAAAACCAATCAGAGCGTGGAGAGACCCACCTCCGGCAAGAGAGAGAGATAGAGTAAGATTGCATGGATGGGAGGAGGAGGGGTGAAATAAGGGAGCGGAGGAGGAATAAAAAGTCTTTAAGTCACACTCCATGATGCCTCTCAAGGACACAGGGAGAATTCCTCCGAGGCACATCACTTGTTTGGAGAGAAGTCTTACTTTGACATTTTTCTCTTTACTACGCACCTCACATAAATGCAGCTCAGCAAATCACATTGAGCCATGATAGAGAGAGGTTAAAAAAAGGGCTGTTGTGTATGTTGGAAAAAGCCCAGTCTTTGATATATTGAGTTTTGTTGGGCTTGTGTTCAATTCTAAGGAAGTTTAAGGGTGCACTTGGGAGCCTTTGTATATTCTGATGTCTTTACATTTTAAAATTCAAGGGTTTCAACTTTATTCTGATCTGTGTGGATTTTCAAAGGCAGATAAAGTCTTTGAACCTATACTACCAAAGCCTTGTTCGCTTTGGAAAATGTATGTGATTAAAACAAACAAACAGCGCATTCTACAATACACAAACTGCATCTTATCCATGAGACTTTGAAAATCTCTGATCTACAAAGTATATGGTATGACACTGTGGCCCCAGTCATGACTGTGACAACGCACCCCTCATTTTGGCAAATTTGATCCCATGAGAAATATGCAGAATTGGCTATTAGTAGATCCCATTTGCAACGATTCCAATGGATGTACAGCCAACGATCACATCATTATGTTGTCAATAAAGGAAATTATAAAAAAAAAGATAACTCTCAAGGAGCATCTTATTCTTCTGTGATTTTTAAGTAATTTATGGATGATTATATGGAGTCACACGGAATCCAACAATATGTGTTCACTATAATAATCTGTGTGTGGATTAGATTGAGTTATGACTCCAAGGAGTGCGATTTCCATTGCTAATGACTCCCAAAACACATTCACTTTAACCCTGTGATTTCAAACACGTTACGGTAACACGTGACTGATGTGGCAGTCTTAATCATGTGACAGTTCTGTTTAAGGTCGCAGCATTGAACACTAAGTTAACGTTGTGAAACTAACTGGTCAAGGTTATAGGCAACACAAATACGTCAGTTAGGGATAGGAAATCTTCAGGTATTGGCTTAAAAACAGTGACATAAATTACTGAAATGGGAAAGAACGTCACAGACGTACCAACATCACGGAATTAGGTCCGTCAACGGCTCCAATCTCCTCCGAGATAGATATATATATATATATATATATATATATATATATATATATATATATATATATATATATATATATATATATATATATATATATATATATATAAATATGTGTGTGTACTGTATACGTGTAAATGTAGTGTGTGTATGTATGTATGTATCTATCTATCTCTATATATATATATCTATATATATATATATATAGATATATCTAAATCTATATCTATATCAATTAATTAATTGTGCTTCCGTGCCCCATACTTTGGATCTGTTTTGTTGTTGTGTTGTCTCCTGCATGCAGCGATCTTGCTTTCCTCTTTCTCTGTTCTTTTTTTTCTCTTTCCTCCTCTCAGGTATGGTTTCTGTGTGTGTCCCCCTTTGGGGAGCTGTGGGTGGTGAGCTGGAATGCTGTTCACAGTGGTGCTCCCCCTAAGTCCCCCTAAAACTCCCCATCTCTCCATGCCGTACTAACCCAATTTTACAGCGGCCCACATTGTGAGCAGCCAGGTAGTCAGTTATTTTTAGTTTTTAACAGTCAAGCGCTCTTACTAATGTATTTTATTTTTTTACAGAATATATATCAATATCTGTACAACAAGGCACTCATTATTGCATCAGCGTCACTCATCCTTGTGTGCAACACCTTTTATCAACCTGTCACATTGGACTCTGTCAACATCTATTAAGGGAACAATGTACCATTTCTGATGACATCATGACGTGTGAAAATTAATTCTAGTATGCAGACTAAAAAGGTGCTGTACGCGTGGGGGAAGAGAGGGGAAATGGACCCCCTACTGTACACTTTACTGACTCACGTCTGCTGTTACCCTGACCTTTATGCAAATGTGTGATTAACTCGTCAAAGACGTCAATAACACAATTGTGCGTCATTGTGTCAGTACACCTTAACTGGCTGAGCTGGAGAAAGGAAAGGGAATGAGGCAGCACGCTGGAAATGCCAGCATGTTTCCCGTATCTGCTGAGGCGAAAGGTTTAACTACAGAGCTGATTTGATTATTGCCATTCCTTGAGAACAAGTCTTAGTCAGAAATCAATCACCTTTAGCCCAGTCAGGCTGCCTTACACCGGTGGGGTATTCTATTAGTAGATTTAAACCCATGGTTGCAGCTGTAGCTGACAGTCCTGCTTTAAGCCTCTTGTTGTCTTCGGCTCAGATTTGACCCCTTTCCAAAACGTTTCTATATCAGAAATTTGGGTTAATAATAATAATCAGTTCACTACTTCCATTGAATTTGTGTTTTTTTGCCTATTTTAAAGCACTTGGAGAAAAAAGAAGAGAACTTTTAAAAAATGTGTAAAAAAAAGAAGAGAGAAAGATGTCAAAGGGACAAAAAGAAAAGTTTGGAGAAAAACCCACAAGAATGTTAAAAGGCTCAGAAAAAGTCAATAAATGTTGAAAAAGTGACAAAAACTTGGGGGGAAAGCCACAAAAGGGTAGAAAAAGATGTTCAAAACCTTGATTTAAAAAAAAGAAAGAATTCCAGGTTAGTTGGAAGACAGCACGAGGGTTAATATCCTTTACACTTCAAATGACATCTGTGGTTGTTACAAAGCATTTGTCTAAAGTATTGGTCTCGCTTTGCCGGACCTTCCTCCACGGCGCTGCGGTTGAGGGTCTGGGGTGTCCACACAGCATTCCAGGAGGGTTAAAAACGTGCTCTGGTTTATTGGCATTGCTTTAAACCCACGGCTGTGCGGCGTACAGACCAATGGTGCCTCTGCAAAATAACCTCGGGAAGGAACGTTTCAGTAGAACGTGGAAATTCAAAGGTTGTTTTAGTTGTGCAACAGAAAACTCAGATTGGAAAGGTGGTCTAGCTAGCTGTCTGGATTTACCCTGAAGAGATCTGACGAGCAGTTAACCATAGTCCTCAGAAATCCACCTGACTTTAAAATGCCAACAAAAAGAATGCCGAATATAACGGAGGAACATCCAAAAGAAGATCCGGCGGCACCAGAGCAATCCCGGAAGTGGAACGTTGTGTATATAGACTTCTGCAGTATTGATGTAGTAATAATAATAACTGTTAGATATGGTATTAATTATAGTAATTTTCTTATTAGAAATGTATTACTAATACATACATGTTAGCTATAATTTTACTGTTTTGCTTTTATATCTTTTAACTTATTTTATAACTTATTTAGTCTAATGTTGCTTAGTTTAATCTATAATGGTCTTGCTTTGCCAGACCGTCCTCCAAAGGGCTCTGAAGAAGGGTCTAGCTACTCCACACAGCAATCTGGGATAGGAGGAAAACGTGCTGTAGTTTAATGGCATTTCTTTAAACCAATTGAATCGTCATGGCGGTGCTAAAATCTGCACAGAGCCGCTGCAAACTAGAGAGAACTCCGATTGGACAGATAGTCTAGCTAGCTGTCTCAAATGACCCTGCAGAGATCTGAGGAGCAGTCAACAATAGTCCCCATCAAACCACCAAATTTAAAATTCCTTTGGAAAATACATGCGTCCGACGGAATTTCCAGCAACACAGGAGCAATCCCGGAAGTGGAACGCAAAGGATATAGACTAAATCTATTTTAAAGCATCATATTTAATTGACTGTTAATGAAAAATCTTAATTTGTAAAATAGCTCTAGTTGTCAAATACAGTTATTTAAAATATGAGCACTTTAATTTGGAATTTTTTACAATTAATCTAGGACAGTGCTTGGATAAATTTGCATAGTAACCTTGCCACTGAGTTTTTTTAATTTCTTTTTTAGTAGTTTTAGTAGAGGCGGAAAAGTTAGGCATTGTATGTTAGGGATTTTTCACACTTGGTCTGCTCAGCCCTCCAAAAAAACTCAGACCTATCAGTTTTTGAGCAGATGTGAACACTAACACACTAAGTGGATTCAGACCCCTGCGGAACGAACCATACTCGGACGTCCTCTTTTAAGTAAACTGACTACGTGAACACAAAAAGAACGGAGTCCCTTTTATGTTGGTTCCCTTTTTGGTCTACCTTAAGATGACTGTTTTGGTTCATTTAAAAAGGACTGTACCCTAAAAGAGGGGGAAAAGTTCAACACATCCAGCTGGGGAATTCATTGTAATTTCTATGCTGCATTCATCCCTATTGTGTCCTCAATATCAATTAAACCTTTACGAAGTTGCTTCCGGCAGCTGCGTATTTAACTCAATTCTCCTCACTTGTGAAAGTACGTGCTGAAAACATGTTGCCTCCCACGTTCTTGGCTTAGTTCTCAGAGTCTGAAAAGAATAAAAACTCTCTCAAGCTATTTATTTGTTATTAAGGTGCCAGTAAGAAGGAATATGACAGCACTGGTTTTCTGATTGCAGTTAAAGGCCTAACTCTTAGGTCTATCAACTGTTACCATGGGCAGGCATGAGAGCTGTAACTCAAGCATTGTGAAAGTGTCACTGTCACTGTCAGTGTTGCTCTCTTAATCTCCCCTCAAGTCCTGATGAGGTTTAATCCCTCCACTCTTTAAAATACAATCAACAGCAGCACTGAATTGGGGGTTTAAAAAACAACAAACTATAAAAATGATTTTAAATCAGACTGGGATTATAGTCCACGGAAATCTTTGGACTGATTTTGGACATTAGGGCATAATCTATCGTCTTCAGAATGGTTGTATTCTTCATTTCTCTTGTATGCAGAGCTCATTTGTGGTGGCAGCCACCTGCTGAAGCTTTGCCTTGCTGTTTGTAACTGAGGGAGGGTTTTTTTCAGGATACTTGCAGTAGATGGATTTTGAAAGCTTAGATACAACAGACTGACTATTCATTTTTAAAAGTTTTTTATCAGAATATTCACAAACCTTTCTGAATGTATTTTCCTGTGTAGGATCAGATAAAATGAGCTGTGGTGCTGTTGCTCCTTATTAAGGAAACCTTTTATGAGGGAAACTGGCTGGTCAGCATCAATTAACAGATGTTTGCAGTTTGGCTTTTTCAGAAGGGTTGTTACCCTTTTCAGTACGGTAGTTACTTGATAGACCTTCAGAAGGGTTGTTACCCTTTTTCAGAAGGGTAACAAATGACTAGTTACCCATTTTCAAAAGGGTAGTTACCTTGGTAACTAACCTTTTGAAAAAGGGTAACTAATTGAAAAAGGGTAACTAATCCTTCTTTACCCTTCTGAAAAAAGGGTAACTACCATTTGAAAAAAGGGTAACTAATCATTTGTAACTCTTTCAAAACAGTAACTACCCTTTTGTAAAGTGTTACCACTGTACTGTATGTACTAAAATATGTGCACTTCTAATTTCAAAATAGATTTAATTCCTGGAGAGACTGATGAACAAGTCCTAGCCTCCCATGTTGACATGTACTTCTACAAAGCCGTCACCGTGCTTCAGTGTTGATAGAATAAATAGATTTGTTAAGCCCACACACAACACAACCACAAGAACTCACTGACGCAATGTCCTCAAAGGGAAGAATGAACAGGAAAGCAGCAAAAACAACAAGCAAAGTCAGGTGTTTTTATGATACCAGCCAGAGTGGGATCCCTTTTCCATGACTGACCATATTAAACCGATGTAATTAAACCCTTAGTGTATATATGTCTGCAATAGCGCAGTGTTCTCTACAGCCTTGTAATTCTGTCTATTTTGGTAAAATATCAGTGAAGATAGATATAGATTATAATAGAACCGTTCTAATATTTTTTTCCACTGATATCTAAACCTTGAAATGAAACAGAAGAATAAATACAAATTTTTACATTATTTCACATTACTTTCATCCTATTCCCTTTCGTGAGCTTTGTATATTGACTTAGCTACTTTTGGAGAATAAAGGAATAATGGCTATATTTTAAATCTTTCCGGCTGCATTTAAGACAAAGACTTCTGATTAGCCATACTCATTTCACTTCATGGTGAAAGTACATTACCCAGACTGTCACTTGGGTAATACCAGAGCATTCTGGTGTAAGATTTTAAAATAAAAGCCTTGACAAATGTCCAATCAAAGGCTTGAAAGGTGAGGAGCTGTAGTATGCGAATCAGCGTTCAAATTCAATGGGAAACCATATTTGGCTTGTTGGGGGCAGTGCAAAGTCAAGGTAGTTTAGCAATAGGTTTGTCAAACTCTTGATTTGTTTGAGCTGGCTTTTCTCCATAATTCCCCAGTAGATATGGACATTTTGGATGTCACTAGCTGGCTGTTTTCCGAAACCAAATTTGGCTCTGATGGGGCAGTGCCAAGTCAGAGACTTTAGCAATAGAATTGTCAAAAATCTTTATTTGTTTGAGCTGGCTTTTCTCCATAATTCCACAGTAGATATGGACATGTGGGCATCCCTAGAACAGCGAGGAGCTGTGGAATGCTAATCAGGTTTTTAATTCAAAATAAACCAAATTTGGCCATTTGATGGCAGTGCAAAGTCAAGGAAGTTTAGCAATATCTTGATTTGTTTGAGCTGGCTTTGCTCCATAATTCCACAGTGGATGTGGACATGTTGGGCATCCATAGAAGAGCAAGGAGCTGTAGTATGCAAATCAAGTTTAAAATTCAACGGGAGACCATATTTGGCCGATTGGAGTCAGTGCAAAGTCAGAGACGTTAGTTTCTTGATTTGATTGTTTTTTTGTCTATTTGCATGTTTTTTCTTCTGGAAAGTGCAACAGATCCAGATGGATGATTCATTTTAATTTCTATGCTGCATTCATCCATATTGTGTCCTCAATATCAATTACACCTTAGGAAGTTGCTGCCAGCAGTTGTATATTTAACTTGCAAAAAATGCTGTCAATTCTACTTACTTGTGAAAGTAAATGCTGAAAACATGTTGCCTCCCACATTCTTGGCTAAGACCTCAAAGAGTCTCGTAGAATAAAACTCTGCCAAGCAATTCATTTGTTATTAAGGTGCCAGAAAGAAGGAATATGAGAGAGATGGTTTTCTGACTGCAGTGAAAGGTCTCAAGGTTCAGTGGTATGAAGCCACACAGGTCACCTTACAATGGGCAGGCATGAGAAGCCCATGTCACTGTCATTTGCTGTTATTACACATTTGGTAACCTGCAATTAAAACTTTTACAAAAGGACTGTGTGCATTGGCTGTAAATCTCAGCCTGTCACACATGGCACCTGTTCATAGGCTCAGCCATTCTCATGATTGAGGACTGTTTCACAGTATCCCCGTCTGAAAGAAATACTCTTTTAGTAATTATTTAACCCTTGTAGCCTGGGCCCCATTTCACACAAGTCTGCGAACACCACTTTTACAGTAATGGTGTCACTTTTAACAATAATGATCACACACACATCTTAGAGGGCTTTTGCAAGCTCCTGCATGGGTCGCATGGCATTTATTTTGAAAGGGGAAATGATCTAATGTTGCAATTGTTGAAGAAAGTTGGTAAAGTTGACAAAACAGGATTGCTGGACAAAAATGTCAAACATTTATTATTACAAGTTTCCAAATGTTGGTAATAATTGTCGTTTTTTTTCTCCTTATGTTTATGTAAAAGAATGTGTCTTTACTTGCTTTCTTGCCTAACCTTAGAAGAAGAGATTGATACCACAGTCGTATGGTAAACATGAAGCGAAGTTTGGAAATGGCTAGTTTAACTTGGCAAAAGAACAGGATGCTTTGAAACAGCCCGGCTCAGTCTGAAAGTAACTAAATCTACCTAACAACACCTCTAAAGTTCACTAATTAACTTATATCTCTTTATAAACTCCTCAACAACATCATACAATTTTAGAAATATGTATTCACAATGTATTCAACAGTAACACCAGTACGTACAATGTACATATGATGAGCATAAATATGTAAACAGTCTACACAAGACGCGCAGTAAGTGCAAAATGGGTTGGACGTGTTCCAGGAAAAAACCAAAATAGCCAACAGACTAACGAAGAAATACTGTACATGAACACGTATTTTAATTTTGGTTCGAGTAAAGTGGCAACATTTTTGAAGTCAATCGACTCACACAGTTGTGTAGACATCCCAGTATCAATACACATATTAACCCACGCTTCCTTCAGCTGATGGCGTTCCTGCGTATTTACTATCCAGCAGCTACCGGGTCGCCGTTGAAAGCCCTCCTGTAGAGTTCTCTGTCCTGCTGTTGTCTCTGTCCTGCTGCCCGGCCCTGTACCCATACACCCTCGCCCTGTACCAGGGTTGGCTACTGTTTCGGGGGCTTTGCTTTCTCCTTTACCTTGTTAAGGTAAGCTAGGTTAACCCCCTTGTGTGCATTTTCTCAAATATACACATCTGACACACACCCACATTGTCCACATATTTTACCACTTTACACTGCAAGGCACTTGCATGTATCTGACCCATTCATAATCAAATGGGTCTCTGCTGCTTTCTTCCGACTTTCTGTGCCGCCATGTTGCCAGGCGAGGGGATTTCTGGGTTCCCAGTCGGAAACTAGATATGTCTACGGCATAGACTGTGTAAAACAGGTCAATGTCTGGAAATGTCAACTCTGAAGGATATAACGTTATTTGCTCTATGAAAGTCATTGACAAAGATGAAAACTAAGGACATTTGCTGGATTATTTTATTTTAGTTAGTTCGGCTAACAAACATTACAGTTTTAGTTAGTTGTTAGGTTTTTGTAATGCCTCGTTTTTATTTTTATTTCAGTTTACAACAATGTTTTTCCCCACCTAGTTTTTGTCATTTGGTACGTTTTCATTAACGATTATAACCTTGGGCCAGAGAAGACTGCAAAGCTGCTTCAGGCCTCGTATTATTCTTTTTGCTTGCTCTTCATGCTTGGCTAGCTTGAGTGTGTGATCCCATTTGGAGCCATTGTTTGACTGGACAAAAGAGCTCTCATAAAGTTCCATATTTTTGTTTTAATGTTATTGTTTCAGGATCTCCACTTTAATCTTGTTTAAGCTTCCGCTTGATCCACCACTGCCAGCGCCTGCGTCAAACACGGCTTTGATTAAAGACCACCATACCAGAAGATGGATGGTTAGGGCTGAGACTGTAGCTGAAAGAAAAAGTCAGTTTTTTGTCTGTGTGTCTGTGTGTGTCTGTGTGTGTCTGTGTCTGCATACTGTGTTTTTCACCATGTGGGCACAATTGTGTGGGCACACCAACAGGCATAATGACATTTTGGAAGATGTGATTTGGATGACAAGCTGACAGTCAGCAAATCTGACAGGAATTCAATTACAAGACACATCACTTGTGTCCATGTTGCAAACAGATGTCAGCCTGTCTTCTAAGCAGCAGAAGCAAAGCCCTATTTTGGGCTGTTAGTTTCCCTTTCTACAATTCTTGTTTTTATTTTGTTGTTGAAGTTTTTTAAATGGTAAGACGTATGAGGGGGGAAAGCTGCAAGTTAGCCTCTTTGAGAAGAACGCAATGAGTCTTTTTCTCACTTAGCATAGTTTATACAGACAATTTTCCACTACCAGGGTTGATTATGTGCTACCGGAAATTCTGCCGGATGTCCCTCATTTCGGCCGGATGTCCCACACCTTTTGCTTTCTTATGTGTGTCGGCATTCTAGACTCCGGTGGAGTTATGAGGACTATGGTGAACTACTCCTCAGATCTCTGCAGGGTAAATCCAGTCAGATAACTAGACTATCTGTCCAATCTGAGTTTTCTGTTGCACCACAACCTTTGAACGTACACATGGGCGTTCCAACAAAAGAACTTCCTTCCCGAGGCCATTTTGCAGATGGGCTTAGCGCCGCATAAGACGATTCTGATTGGTTTAAAGAAATGCCAATAAAACAGAGAGCCTTTTTCTTCTATCCCGGAATGCTGTGTGGTCTAGCCAGACCACAGCGCTGTGAAGGAAGGTCTGGTAATGCGAGACTACACTTATCATGACTCATTTAGACTCCTGGTTTGATTTATGCTTCCCTACGCGGACCAGACGTGTGCGACTGCTGTATGTTGAGAAGGGCCGAGAGGGCAAAAGTGAAACAAAACCCCTTTTACCCCTCCCTGTGTTTTGGAGTCATCTGTTGGTTTACAATTCTTTGATGGAGAGTGAGCTGATTTTTATCACACTACAGAAATGCCTTCTGATTGTTAAATGTCCACAAGAATTTTTAGAGTTTATGGCACTTTAAGAGTTAAAAAAATCATGGGGAAGTGTATACATATTCTGTTTCTTCCTTTTATTAAAAGGATAGTTTGGATTGTGTGATTTGGGGTTGTAGTTTGTAGAAGCAGGCTAGGATCCATGTAAACAATGTTCTGCTGTGGATGGGGGCAGGAGCTAAATGTATTTTAGCCATTTAAACAGAAGGCCCACCTTTAACTTCAAGTGTACTCTATATTTAGAATCTTTTGACAGCTTTACTTTGCTGTCACACAGCCCAGCTTAAGTTTACTTGAGGGGAACTGAAGTCATCATGGATGCTCCCGTCAAAGCTACCAGATTCCATGGAGAAAAACGAGTGGTGGTTGCTGGCCTACTGCTGCCTTGATCGGTTAGTTAGTTAGGTTTGTTTGTGTTATTGTGTGACTTTGGTGTTTTAAAAAGGTGAGGAACTAAATCCAATAACAAACAAACTAACCTACCCATCAAGGCAGGGGTAGAACAGCAGCTCCCAAGTACCTCACACAACCCCACACAAAAAATCCAAACTGTCCCTTTAAAGAAATGCCAACAGGCAAGTAAAACACCACGTCAGGCAACAGCCAAAAAACAGAACAACCCGCCTGCCCATTCGGGCAACATAGTATCAAAATCATTAGATTTTTAGACGTTTTTGTTTACATTTTTTCTGTTTTTTAACATTTAAAAAAACAACTATATTTCTTGACGTATTTTTGTTACGGGTTAAAACATTTGTATAAGGTCCAGTTAAAATTGACTTTTTTACTTGCCCAATCGGACAAGACGTGCTAATTATTACGTTGACACAGAGCGTTACCGTTGGACTTTTTTCAGCAAGGTGCCGTCACCTGAGTCAGAACATAACACCCAGGCTGGACCCTGGGAGTGGGCTTCATGAATGTAGAGAATGGTGAGATGTAGAAAAAACAAATGAATTAAATAGAGTGGGCTGCGAGTGCAGGCAGCCTAGAGACAGCATCCATGATGTATTTCAACCATGTTTTTAACCCAGTACCATGACTGAGCACTACCAGGGCTTTTTATACAGAAGGAATAGCGTTTTTAACTTTCTGTCAATGGAAAGCAGCAACATAGGTAAAACATGCTTCTGTGATTGAAGTAGAGTCCCCAGTGGATCTCTTTGCCCATTACATTATTCAATAGGCAAGTCCAATTGGTTATCCATTTCCTGTAATACTAAAAACAGTTCCTATGATCTGACTATTAGGGGATGTGTCTAGAAAGGAAGACCGTGAAGAGTGTGGGCACCATGTCAACAACTGATGGTGAACGGAATAAATATGAATTTGATTACTACAGCACTTCAGGGTGCGGCTGACTGCTGCCTATATCAAACCTCCACATTTCTCTGATTTTAATGAGAGGTTTTATATACATACATATAGAGAGAATCATTTGAAAAAATTCACCTCACTCCGGCAGAGCTCATGTTGGTGGAGAAAGGACAGGAGAAGCTTTATTTTGTTAAGATATGACCGGCCAAAAACAAATTCAATGAGCCAATCTTTTCCTTGAATGTGTAGAGAATTTTCAGAATTCATAATTTAATTGGATAACTTACTTTAAAGTATGTGCTATCTGCCTCTTGAGCTGCACCTCACTGAACCGCACTCCGACTCTGAGATTCCAACTCCAGCAACTGCAAGCTGAAAAACTGTTGAACCTATTGATTGTTGTAGTGTTATATTGTTTACTGTAATCTGACAAAGCCAAATTATTTAATTTAAAATCAGTTATTTCTTCATTCTTAGTTTTACATTACAATACTTTTTTATGTTTTAGTTTTATTTATTCAATTATTTATTTAGTCATTTATTTATTCCTATTTTTTTTTATATGAAACTTTAATTTATTGCCTCTTTTTATTTCAGCTGTGTCATCACCAGTCACCGCCCCCTCAACTTTTAGCCAATCACATGCCACCTGCCTCTCTTAAAGCAACAGTATGTAACTTTTCCCGCTTCGTTCCCCCTATAGGTTGGAAGCTGAATTGTCCCATTTATTTCATTGGAACTAAAGATGTGCAACCCGATCTGGAAAACTTGCATAGAATATTTAAAACTGTTAATTTACAAATGAATTGGCAAAATGTATTTAATAACTGAAATTGATGTTCTTTCTTTCTCATCAATTAATGTCATAATTAAAATATTATATTAGAATAATTGCGGTGAGTTTCTCATCTTGGGCTGATTGATCAGGTGGTGCGTGTCTGCAACCTGTTTTCTTTTTGTATTCCTTCTGGGCTGTCATTTTTTCCAATTTAAAGGGAAACTTTGCCAATATTCAACCATCTGTGTCATTGCAACATTGGCAGAACATGCAGATTAAAAGCACCCGTCTCATCCCCAACAAAGCAAAACAACAATTACTTTATGAGCATATAAAACTACAGCTCCCATGAAATTCAACAGTGCGGCAGGGCAGGTTCTTGTTACCTGGTTTCATTTATCTGCAAATCAGGCGACTGGTCACAAGCTCACTTCTCTATACTTTGAGTTTAGAGAAGCGATCTTGTGACTGGTTGTCGGTTCAATCCCCAGTCCGAGGGGATTACATCTGGGTGGGGAAGTGAAAGAGCAGTTCTTGTCCCTCCCTCATTATAACCACTTCGGTGCTCTTGAGCAAGGCCCTTAACCCGAAATCAAAATCGCTCTGGTGGATTTGTTTAGCAGATCAGACTACTGGGCAGCTTCCAGGTATGATTCTGTAACTCTGTGTGAGTCGTTGCAAATGACAATTTGTTCTCAATTGGCTTACGTGGTTAAATAAAGGTTAAAAAATAACACTCCTGTGTTATCTTTCCAACTCGTTAGCTGTAATCTCTGCTGTCTTTAAGTGTTAAGTTCTCTCTGTCGTGGCGTTACCGAGGCCTATTGCAGGCATGCTTGAGCTACCTGGGGCCCATTCATTTGCCCATGTTAAAATTAGACATATACCTAGGAATATACATACCAAAACAGACATATTGAAAGAAATTGATTGTTTAAGCAAAATATGTAAGACACATGAAATAGTGCTGAGTAATGCTATGTTGTAGGACTTGATTTGTACTTATTTGCGCTCAAATGTCAGTGTGGTTTTGAATATATATATATTTTTTTGCTTCTGGTATCACTGAAGCTCTCCATTAATTTTTCATATTGAAAACATCCAGGCTCCACACAACAGACGCTCACTGTCAATCACTAAGGCATGTTTCTGCGTGGGGAAAACAAATCAGTCGGACTCACGGTAGCCTGTCACTCGGCTCACATTTCTCTGTCCAGCTGCTGTGCGCTGATAACAAATGGCAACAATACCCATAAACACATCATACAAATAAAAGATCTCCTTTGCAAACACTTTGCAACTCCCCTTCATCATTTTAAAAATGCAGGGCCCATCAGACATAAACGGATCCTAAGGAGAAACAAAGACAATATAAACCAAAGAGATGTGCCGCTGCAGATAAACATGACAGGCAGACCGTGGGGTATCAGCTTTAAGTGCCTTGTGGGATTTATTTCAAAAAACAAAAAGAGAGAAAGAAAAGGGTTTTTCCACAGGGAGTGAAGTGGTGTTCTGTGTCTGTTGGACAACCACTAAACTGAAGCAAACAGCATCATAAACATATCCAGAAACCAAACAACACCATAAAACAAATAAGCAATGCAGATAACTAACCTAATAGCTGGGGGGTATATCATTAAAGCAAGCAATTGTTTTTGAAGTTCCAATTCTGCTCGAAAGGAAGTTGAATGACTCTGTTAGTCTTCTCTATTTATTATTAAAACTTTATTTTAATTTGGACCGAGAGTTGTTAGTGTATACTCCAACACACATTATCCTCCACAGATAAGCGCAGATTATTGCAAGTCAATCTAATCAATGTTAATTCCGGCAGAATTGACTATTCAAAATGTTGCTTATCATCTATCATTCCCAGTGTGTGGCTTTCTGTCCTTTCAAGCCGTAGAGTCATTTCATCATCAGAGTGAATCATCATGCTGGAGCTGTAGGCCAGGCACATTTTAAAATTCAAAACCCTGCAGTGCAAAATTTACTTCTCTTCTGTTGAATGCCATCTTGTGGCTAAATGTCCAGTTGAGCTGACCTTTTTCTGCCGATGACTCGTGGGCCTCTCTCCTGTTGTCGCGAGTCAGCAGAAAATCACCACTGATTGCTCTTAATATCACACCTTGTTAACTGAGATAACAACAGAAGCTTCACTTGGGTTTCGGGGGAAGATAGGGAAATTCCGCTTAAATAAGGGGAGGAAGGTTGTTTTTCCTAGCTGTGGGCTTGCACACTGTATGCCATGTTGTGGTGTGTATTAACTGTTTTATACTGAATAAAATGTCCTTTTGGCTATTTTCTACTTCATTCAATATATTGGCAATTTGAGAAAGCTTTGTGAACACCTGGTTGCTGAGTCATCATTTGGCCCGCAGTCTAACATGAGTAAACAAAGAAAGAACTAGCGGGTAAAATGTGCATAGGTAATAGTTAAAATTCAGATGTGAGACAGAGTGACATCATTTGTTAAGGGGAAACCGTTAACAGTTATACAAATCACAGAGAACAAATATATGTATAATGAAGATCAAAATGTCGATTAAGTTCCCAATTCCCAGAAAGCTGATTTCTTTTTTCTTTTCTATTTTTCGCTGTGCTAACATCAAAGTTATCTTTACATTTATAGGAGGGTCAGCAACCTTAGGCATAGCTCAACCAAGGAACACTAGCAATAAGTGTTCAAGAGAGCTTTTTGGAAATGTTCCAATCTGCCTGCCAAATTACCTCTTTCACAGCCATTGGCACAGCTTGTTATATAAGCTAATTTGATGGACTTTTTCCCCATCTGCAATCTCTGAAGACCCAACCGACTCTGTCTCTGATTGGCTAGTACTTGTTGCTTTCTTCGCAGTCAGTCGTAAAGAAAAAGATGATGGCAGGCTTAATGCTGATATGGAAAACGTATTAACAAGGACATTTTAAAATGGCACTTCATATTAAAAAGATTGCCAACCACTGGCCAGGGGTTATTTGCCAGAATGTGTCAAAACAAACAAGAAAATATGCAAACCTCCACTATGGACCCTACCTTCCACCCCACGCAATTGACTTTGTAAACTAACACATATTGCGCACACACTATTTAGCACCTGACACACAGCAGACCTTTCCCTCCACAGACTCATGTCGGTAAATGAGGGAATGAAGTTGGGCTCCCGGGGGCGCTTCAGCAACAAGAGGAAGCGTGTTCAGGCACAAACGTTCCCTGGTTGCATTTTCAGAAAATAATTCCACCACAGTCCAGGACAAACCTAGTCTTAAGTCAGTGGCGTGTTATTCAGATGCTTTTTTAAGGGCGCATGCTTGGCCGTAATGTAAAGTGTGCATAGCGAGCATACACTTTGCTTCTCTCAGCTCACCGACCCAGCAGTTCCCATTTTTGCAAACCAAAAATAAATACAAAAATATGACCTTGTTTTACACATTTCCCTGAATCGTGGAGGTGTTGATGACATACGTAAATGAAGAACTATTAGAGAACGTAAGGCAATGTGGTGTTGAACTGCATGAGCCGATGTAACTGAACCCAAATGCCCCAGCAGCGGCATAAGAGAGCAGATACAGAAGAGCTGCTTCGTCTATAGTGAGGTGATCTCGGGCTAATGTTAGACTACATTGCAAAAATATCACCATGCATTCATAACCTCAAGATTTAGTGACAGTGAGCCCAAAACATAGATAAAAAATCAATACAAACGTCGGTCTCCTTGTCTGTGAACTCCTTCTTAAGTGTGCCTATGGATGTAATAAGAGTGTGTGCCTGTGTTTTTGACCCATCCACCACTCAGCTTCAATTTTTGGCTTTTCAATACTCCCCGCTACCGTAATCGTTCTGTGATTATGAAACAGGCTTCCCATTGACATAAACTAATTCAACATTCATTATCGAAACACAAAAATAACGACATTACCATGACCTGTAAACAAATCCATAGATTAAATAATGTGAACATTTCACGAACTGCCATGAAACTGGGCTGGAAATAACACTCTGATTTGTTTTATTGCACGTTACGCCCAAACCACACCTATGCATAATGTAGCTACTTCAGACCAACCCATTTTAGATTTGCATCGGGCGCAAAAGTCATTTATTCCACCGGTATAATAGCAACAGCGGCCGAGATCCGCTCACAAAGCTACTTGCGTTTGATACTTGAGGTTCAGGTCGTTAAAATAGGGCTCTATAGCTTTAAAGATCCCGATCGGGGCATATATACAGTGTAGTGTTTATTTGTTGGCACTTACTGTCAACCTATATGTTTGAATAGGCAGTGTGTGCACTGCGTGCACTGATGTGTGAGGTCAGTGTGATTGCATGTGCTACAGCTTCAATGCATTTTATGAAGGAAAGGCAGTGTGGGTCCTGTTGTCACCATGGTTAACATAATTGTTTGGGTATTTGGTTGGAGGTTTATGTGCTGAAAGGTCAAACTGATTGAAGGGCAGCTTCAATATGTGGCAGATCCATCACCTTCACCTTGCCAATTTCCCCTATCTCTCACTCACTCTCTCACTGACAAATAGACAAAGGTGTTTTTCACTCTCCGTCTCTAGAGTAAAGAGTTAGGTTGTTGAGTTTTGATTGGCTTGCACACAATAGAAAATTAGTGTCATTTTTCTGGGGACTACTTGCACTTCTCAAACATTGTTTGTCACAGCTCTTCCTGGAACACAGACGCCTACCCTCTACAGTTTCTGTTTTTATGTGTACTGCTATTTTTTACTTGCCACTGATTTCACACCTGTCTACGTGCAGCTCCTACAACGTCAGCATGTCCTTGAGGGACATGAAACGCAACACTGTTGCGTGTTGTCCTCCACCATTCTTTTGTTCTTTCAACATTCTTTTTTTCTTGCGCTCTCTGCCAGATTTCTTTTTTATTCTTTTTTTTTTTCTTTGTTCTTTTTTTCTCAAATGTAACGTGCTAATTTCCATTCTCTTTGGAAAACCATTAGATTTCACCGCTTTATTATTAACACAGAGAGCTAGGATAAAGCAGAAGTCACCCGAAACGAATTGGGAATTCAAATAAAAGATGAAATCACTAAAGAATTCAGGACATCTGCTGATCTAATACATAATTTATATCTTGCCAGTTATTGGTTGTTGCTACAATGTGCTCCAAGAAAGACAAAATTACATGGCAACAACAAGGTGTGACTCACTTGACATTTAAAGCGTCTCATCACCAAGTGCAACACATGTATTTGACTGTCTCTGCTCTCCTGGCTGCAATATTATGTTACTGGGAGTAGGAGCTGTATGGATTCATGCTACACACCAGGGCGGTAGAGTGATGTCATCCAGTGGCTTTCCATTGGATGGTTACACCTCTGATGTGCCTGTTTGGCCCTGGAGTTAATTACCTGATACTCAATCTTAAAATGATTGTAACTTGAGATCTTGAACGTGCATCACAGCAGCATGACGTCAAAGGCCATGTAGTCATTGCGAGAAGAGAGGGTTTCAACCCTTTCTAAACCTTTTTGTTGACATTATTTGAGCATAAACACAGAAAGAGATTTGAATGGATGCCAGCCAGGCCCAGATTGGCTAATCTGGACCACCGGGACAATTCCTGGTGTGTTTTTTTTTCTCATGAGGACTGGCGATGTTTAGCCATGGTTGCCTAGTGGGTTGAAATCATTGCCAAAATATATTATGGTTGCTGTATATTTTTTCTTGCAGCCCACTGTTCTCTACATTGATGCAGCCCACTCACAGAGTCTGTTTATTATGACGTAATTATGTTTGGACTATTCCCAGGGGCGGCGCCTTGCTATATGACACGGGTAAGCTAAGCTATACAAGCAGTGCAAGATGCTAGTTGTGCAAAAAACATAATACAATGTTGCAAACAAACCAGCAGTCATGTTTATGAATAAAACCATTTCTTGTAGCTCCTCAGCAGCAGCCAATCGTCACAGTGACAAAAAGAGCCAAGCAGCAGCCGTAAGCTCATAACTCCACAGTTTGCAGATAGGATTACTCATTGAGTGAATGTTACAAGAATTAATATTAATGAAGAGTCCGGTGTAGACCTGCTCTGTGTAATAAAATGTCCTGCAATAATCAATGATGCCAGACGATTCAGCACTACAATAATGAAACTGACTTGATCAGGGAGGCTCCAAAATCATGTTTGCAGCTGTTGACATGGTCCCACTACACATTCTGCAATACCGTGTTACATCATGCCACGCTGTGAGGTGCCCTGCTACGTCCTGCTGGGCCTTGTAATGCGGCACAGTGCCCTACTATGCCATTAACTACTACAAACTACTATTTTTTGTGACTGTTATTGCCACTCTTTATTTTAACCCCAACCGGTCGTCAGACACCGCCTACCAAGAGCCTGGGTCTGTCTGGTCTCTGTCTAAAAGGAAGTTTTTCCTCGCCACTGTCACACTGTTGCTTGCTCTGGAGGAAACTACTAGAACTGTTGGGTCCTTGTAAACTATGGAGTGTGGTCTAGACCTACTCTATCTGTAGTGTCTCGAGATAGCTCTAGTGACCCATTATTATGCCTGTTATCCTTGAGAGTACCGTAGTCAATATACAAAGCTCACAGTTGTAAGGTAATAGGTTAAAAGTTATATTTAATATTATACAAAGAAAAAAATAAAGGATGGTGTCATCGGAATCTGCATTTGTCTTTTCATTTTACATTTAAGGCCTGAGCACCAACAGTGAGGAAGGCCCTATTGAAACTGAAGATATTGGTATTATAGTATTCTTTCCTTCTTTCATCCAGCAATTGAATTGCCTTTTTGAGGGGCTTAACATACTCAAAAACTCACCAAAATTGGCAGTCGCATCAAGTCTGGTGAACATTTATGTATTTTAAAGGTTTCGGGAATAGCGCTCCCTACAACATTTTAAAATTTATAAAAGCTCATTGGCTCAATACCCTAAACCCAACAGGAAATCCATCGTTTTTAATTAAAGGTTCCAAATGAGTGCATTTTTGGCCATTTTTACATGTCGTACTTTAACAGACTCCTTCTAGAGATTTCATCCGATCAGCTTCAAATTTGGTCTGTACCATCTCAACACATTAAAGATGAAAACGTATTAAAAGAAAAACTTATCGTCAAACGGTGTGGGCGTAGCAGCCATTTAGAGTGGACAGCGATGAAGGAGAAAGTGGTTGTAACTACAGTGTGCATTGTCATATCTGCTTGAAATTTCTCACAATCAACAAGAGTCCAGGCCAGAGAACATCTACAGGCCAATACTGACTTTTGGTCAGAGCCCCCAACACCCCCCCCCCTTTGCCGGCAATAGGAAATCAGCCTTATATGACAAACATCATCCGTTTTACATGAAACTTAGAATGTGAGGTCTATTTGTGATACTGAGCCGGCCCCTATACTTTAACCACGCCTATGTATTCATACTAAGCCCCTTTAATGGCTTTTGAACCGTTCGCGGTAGCGTCTTGTGTGAGGTATCATTGAACTCAGCAGAGTTCCTTTTTGATTGGTCATGGCTTGGCCCGCCCCCTATGCGTTAGCCAAGCCCCCTTTCACAGCTAATGAACTGTATAATGTAAGGTCTTGTATGAGGTGTTATTGAACTCCACCGGGAGTTCCCTTTTCTTTGGTAATGATTTGCAGTGTCTGAGTGCCATGCAAATGCACGGTCGCAAGGAGTGGCGTCCGCCAGTAACCCTGACGCACGTGGGCCCGGTCTAAGGCATTGAAATCCATCGTTAAAAAGGAGTCCCATTCCGACCCTAATGCCGGCACTGCTGCATGAAAAGTCTTCCAAGTAAAAAGGAAGACATAGAGCACATTTTTTATATTTAAGCTTTGATCAAATGCACGTGCTCAGACACACACACACACGCACACAGTATAGTGGCCGTTTGTTGCAGCATGGCAGAGGTTGACGTGGCTGATCTTCCTAATGCACCCTCCTCTGCAGAGGTCATAAATTAGTCTGAAATACGGAGCTGGCCGTCGCTGCCAACCTCATCTGCAAAGTGAGTGAAGTGAAGCAGAAAGAGACAGGCTGAGATGCAGCGTCAGGCTGTTCTCAATACAGAAGTCGGCGTGCTTTTCTAACTCGGAAACGAGATATTACATTCTGTCACGTCAGTCTTTGTTTTCCTCCACAGCTCCAACTGTAGATATTGACTGATTGACCTCGTTTTATAAACCCTGCATTAATTAGAATTTCTATGAGCAATAAAATGTATTGGATTTCCATTATTATGGAAAGAGAAAGATAAGGAGCACTTTTTGTCTGAGCGGATTTTCTTGGCTTTGCGTTGCTCAAAGCGTGAGCGACTCTTTAAAAGTGGAGAGAATTAAAGAGATACTACATGAAGCAGACATTGCTTTTTCTAATTTTCGATTGTAATTTCATTTCCCTAACCTTTTTTGACCATTATGGAAATTGAAAATCCCTCATTGCAGAGAAATACTAATTTCATTTCAACCCAAAAAGCAACCGTTTTTTATCTACGTCTTTCTATTGTGTTCCAAAATGGCCTCTTTGTTTGGTTTGATTGGAACGTAATTGTGCCCTGATTGACATCAACTCAACAATAGTCGTTTTTTTATTGCACTTCTAGGCTAAGATGTCTGTTCACATCATTTTTAGAACCAATAACTATGATAGTTAACAGTTACTAAACTTAATTGAGTCTACATCTGCCCATTGGCAACAAATACAACAGTTACAAAACCAATTTCAATAAGCTGTGTCAAGCTAAAAGGTCAAGTGATCCCTTCATTGCACTCATGCCTCTCTATTGTTCTGTTTAGAGTATGTATATATTGTGTGTATATATTAGTGTGTACATTTTTAGTTTTGGTTGTTTTGTGTGTAAGCGCAGTGTGAGCAACAATGCTCCAAAGAAAAATTCCTCGTATGTCCTCATACCTGGCGAATAAAGCTGATTCTGATTCTGATTCTGAAATGATTTGTGAATATTTCCCAAAAGCTTGCAGATAGAAATGAAGATTTGTCTTTATATGAGCAACTAAGTGAGTTTTAGCAGTATGAACTCGTCATCCAGCGGTCTAAACCGTTTATTTACCAAGATGTGTTACAGACTAAGCCCAAGTCTCAAAAGAAAAGAGACTATCTTGCTTGGCTGGAGTAACATGTATTTCCTGGTGAAACAGAATTCATTTAAATGATGCCCATGACTCAAAACTGTGTCTGCTTGGTTTGCTAAATCGCTGCTGCAAAGATGTTGGCTTTAAAAGAACCACCTCGTCTTCTAGGCACAGTTACACTATTAAACTCCCTTTTTAAAGCAATAAATGTTAAATGTTCACCTCGCTTCTTCACTTATTCTCCTGTTCCAAAACTAGAAAAATGCATTTGTCTGAGAACTATTGATCTTAAACAGTTTATATAATCTTAAAGCTGCATCTGTTGGTTTTGATAAATATCAAACAGTTTTTTTACAGAACATAAAGGGATTTGGAACATTTAGTAATTTCTACAGTGTATTTTTCCTTTACTTTTGAATTCAATGTGCGTGTGTGACAACACTTACATACCTTAACTAAAGTTTTGAAGGCAGGACTTTTCCTTGTAGTGGAGTATTATTTTACAGTGTGGTGTTGCCACCTTTCCTTAAAGCTTTAGTGCATAACGTTTTGGTATTAATATACCTCCGTTACCTTCAATTCATTGACAAATTAGTTGCTATAAAGCTGATTAAGACTAGCAGCACAACACAACGTTCTCTCTGTATTTCTCAGCATGGCTATGTTCAGAAGATTGTGTCGCACGCAGATACTTGAGTGAAAGAAATTACCTCTTAAAGCGTCCATTGTGTGTTTTTTTTTTTAATCCTCCGTGTCCTCCTTGGCTACTAGCAATTGCGTGGGGCTAGTGGGAGATCACTGAATGCTTGTATTATGTGGACGTACCGACAGTTATGTTGTCATTACTTACAATTCCTCATTGGGGCGACAGAAACTATGCACTATAGCTTTAAGTAAAATATCTGAATACTTCTTCCACCACTGAGATGTTTGCTGGATAAGTGGACACACACAAACACACAAACACACACACACACACACACACACACACACACACCGACAGCAGAGTTCTTTTTCCTGTCTCACTTAAGTGGCAGCAACCATTTAACATTTATGGTGTTTAATCAGTACAAGATGAAGGAAGTCAGTTACAAGAAGTGTAATGAGCCTCTTCCTGACTCATTAACTGTAATGAGTCAAGGTGTACATCAACAGGTGAGGCTAATCAAGCTCACAACCCTCGGCAGACATCAACTCTGTGTGGTCTCCTAATAATTCCCATCGGTGAATTATTTAGAATTGCATCTACAACCACCAAATATTATGAATGAAAAGAAACGTGAATATGAGATATGTAAATTTTTGCTTTTGGGGGTACATTTGTTAAAGCAATAATCAGACTTTAAAACGTGGACCCGGGATAACTACCCTAATATTCTTACAGCAGCAAGCTAATATTACGGGCACATGAGCCTTCTTAATCAGCCGCATCACATCCTCTCGTTAATTAACAGTGTCTTGCGAGAGCATTCCTTTTCAAAAGCTTGTTTCAGCACTCTTTCCCATCATGCATGTGAATGCTCCCCGCTCACTGTCTGCTGCAGACACACTTAAGATAATGAATAGCTGGAGGAGGCTGGCGTTCTTTACTGCAGCCCAGTAAAAGGCCACCCTGTCTGGATTCACCAGGCACAAAAACAAAGACAAATCTTTCCGGCGGCATCTGGTTGACCAGTGCAAATCAGCACGATGAATCTCTTTTGGTTTTCAATGAAATTTAGACAGTTGTTTTGAAAGATGTACTTAGTCATTATTTATGTTGCTATTAATGATTTGAAAGGGCCAGCTGAGAGGAGATTTAAAAAATCTCTTCATTCACAATACGATTTACCTCTTTTCTACAGACCCAACCACTGTTTGTTTAAATAACTTCCATGCAGAAAATCCCTGTGTCCTTTCGCATTCGATTTAAATTAATTGTGCTGAGCAAACGGAGACAAGGAACATTTTTCATCTCTAAACTGCATGTTTAATGCTTATCGCATATTATGCCTATTTCAACACTTTAACTTATATTAGGTTGGAGGATTAAAGCTTTAGTGTGTAAAATTTTGATATTAGTGAACGCCTAAAACTCTCGCTGTATTTCTCAGTATGGTTATGTTCAGAAGATTGCGCCAACAACGACTTTTGAGTGCAAGCAGATAATATGACTTAGACTTCCTCTTGGGGCGACTAGAAATACTCACCAAAGCTTTAATTTTCTTTTTGGGCCACAGGTTAACGAAATAACACTGCGAAAACCTTTAGTCAGTCCGACCGACGGTGAGATGTTGCTGTTCGTGACGCTACATTAGGTTTATCGAAGACGCTAGCAAAGCAACACAGTACAGAAAATAAGCACATCAGAAACACCAGACCGGTCGAACCACCGTTACATAGTTTTAAACGTTACCAGTACGGTTGATAATAAAAACGGAAATAAAAAAGTTTGTTGAATTTCACATATGTTTCCACTTCAAATCAACTGCCATTTGTCCACACAGAAGTTATTTTAGTGTGTTCTCTCATTCACTCACTCACTATTCCCTTTATAGTTTTTATTAAATATTGAACTATATAGGGAACAATCAAACAAGATTTTGGACACCCACCCAAAATATTGTTGCATCAGTAGAAGTGTCAGTTGTGTGTGTGTGACGGAGGCGGACGTGCCCATGTAACATGATTATTAATACTCCCACTTGCCATTAGTGTATTTGTGTAATTTGGTTTAGTGTTCGGCCCCTTTAAATTATGTGCACGGTTGTTTTTAAGGGAATGGAACGCACAGTACATTACGTTCTTCCCAGTTAAATCTACCTTTTTAAGCGGTAAGCCATGTTTACAACACTGCGGCGATTAGTTTAAGATATTGTTAATTTGTGTTCATTACATAGAACAGTATATCAGTATATTGTCTGTGCCCGGAGGAGATTATCTGTGGAAGAAGATCAAGTGCAATTGTTGATTTACTCGTTTCTGCTCTGAGAACAACAGCATGTAGGTATGTTGCTAACTAAATTAGCCGTCTGCCAGGTTTTATGTGTGTGTGGCAACATGTGTTTCCATGTATCCAGCATCATCCCTGCTGTGGTTTTATGTTTAACAGAGGGCTAAACGCACTGTTAACAGGTACATACAGTATTTATGCTTCATCAATATTGTTATGTTCTTCTCAGTTAAATCCACCTTTTTAACCCATTGATGTATGTTTAAACAGAGGGCTGAATGCACTGTTTGTCTGTTTCCAGAATAAAGTGACACTTTATCTGGGATTACTGTCCTCTTGTGTCTCTAACACAACGCAAGATCACGCATGTTATAGCCAACATCATGTAAGCAAACGGAAACAAAAATACGTCCCTGAACTTATAGGAGAGTAAAAGGTTGTTTGTGCGTTGCATGTTACATTTCTACTCTTCTAAAAACGAAAGCCTGCTCCCTTTTTTCTTCTTCTCCGGGAAAATGCGCCCGTGTTGCATTGTGGTTTTAAGGGGGTAAAATGTAGGGCACATCGTATGTACACTCAAATTAGCTGCATAATGGGGGTATTTTATAGTGGGCTGTAAAGCAAATAAAATGAACCAAGAATTTGAAACTACAAAAACTTCACGACTGCGCATGCGCAAGGGATGAACCCAAAAGAAACAGCTCTTAGAGGGCAAAGCCTATATGTAATAGAACTTTTAAAAAGAGCATCTTTGAAAACTATTTCAGCGTTCACAAATGAATTAACATCATCTCAAATTGTTGCTTCATGCTGCTGGGTAAAAAATGTGTGGAACTTATTTTTTGGCATTATTAATTTCAGGTTTGATCGTATGTTCTTACAGACTCATGTTACATAGTGATGGATGAAAACAAGACTGTCATTAAATTATTTATTAAATCATAAACATCGTAGAAAAGTAGAATTTAGGCGTAAATTTAATTCATAGCTTCATACAATTACATGAAAGTATAAGTTATTAAATATATAATTTGAACAGGCATATTTTTATTTCAGCACTTGAAGTACATGTTGTTTATGTAAAGTTCTATATAAATAAGGTTGTTTCCTAAAATAACAGACTGGCACAGCAGTGGCTCCATATTGCATGACTCCTGTGGGTGACTGATGGTGAATCATTCATGGAAAGCAAGACTGACTAACCGCCTTAAATCAGTCATAAATCATATTAGAGATGCATGACAAACTACATTTATCAATACTGTAGACCTTACAGAGATTGTAGACTTCAGGTTAAGTGACTAGACACTAAAATGTACGAATAACAATTACATCATGCTATAAATAAACCTGCACAAATGGCTTAAATCTTTCTCATTTAAGTGACAGAATCTGCTGCATACTCTCAGTAAATAAAGCGTTTTATTCAAATTTCTATATCTGGGGTAGATGAGCCCCTCAGACTGTTCACAGCGACTACCCCAGACTGCTTTTTATGCAGGGCAAGGCCTTGCTCGTGGAGTGGAGTGGAGAGAGGAGGATTCTGAGGGATTTGAAACGCTGTTTGTCTCATCACCATTTGTTATTGAAGCAGAGGGGATTATAGTGCTGGGCTTGCATTTTTTTCATCTCTGTTTTTAGCATTATAGAGTGTGAATGTCTAGCAAGCTGAATCAGGCCAAAAGGGCTAAGCACTGTAAAATGCAAAAGATATTTTAAAGCCGCCAATTAACTGTAAGCTATTTACATATAAAACTCTGTGGATAGTTAGGGTTCCCAGACTTGGTCAGGGTATCTGGGACTACATTGTAAGGGTTGTGCACATGACTGAATATGTCCTATGCTAGTATGAACTCACTGTACAAATATGTATGCAGTACAAATCCATACTCTTCAACAGGGGGTCCGGGACCCCTAGGAGGTCCTCAGAATAAGTAGCCTACAGGAGGGCCGCCAAATTATGTAAAAAACAAAGAAAAGAGAGGATGTCTTGTATATTAGTTTGAAGTCTGAAATATTGATGAATATGAATGCAAAATTTGAATAGCAAAAATTGGCCTATTTGTGAAAAGCAAATTATTGATGGATAGCCACTAGTAAAGAAGACTCTTAAGTATGTGATCTCAAAGAAATTGAAAATGAAGTCAATTTAACTTTTTTTTACCCAAAATATCATGATTTAAAATTCAATTATTGTTAAATCCAAGGAAAAGAGATATAGATTATTGATTGTGAGGATAGGCAAGATATTGATTGTTAGTTTGGTTGTTCAAACACAAAACGTTTCTATTTGCTGACTTTTTAGAGCCAGCAAGGGCTAAAAGGAAGACTGCTTTGTATCCATGATTCTCTGTCTGGAAGTGAAATTCCCTGTTGTTTATTATTATTATTATTATTATTATTATTATTATTAGTTTTTTTTGTCTGTGGTTTTGTTTTGTTTATAAAGTTTTTGGCTCTAGTTGGACAGTTTATGGGTTGCACCGTTGTGTTCTGGCTGCTGTGGTATATTTTATTTGTTATTTGTTTTATGCAAAGTGGAGAATGTTGTGTGTGGACTTTGGACCGGAAGCTGTTGAACTATTTACCGTTGTATTGGTGTCATGTAATGCGATGTGGAATGAGCCACTTAATGGCATGACATGTATGTTCAACATTAAAACATGAAGCATAAATAACATCTATTTTTATTTCATCAATTCTGCCCAGTTTAATTATGCAACGTAATTGTATACAATATTAGCGGTAAGGGGTCCCTACTCGGTCTTCATGTCTAATTGACATTGCAGACCCATGCTCTAATGGGTTTGCTGCGATTGCATTACAATTGTTTTAAAATGTTTTGTGCATTCTTGTGGAGGCTTGGGGCCTTTGACCCGAGTGGACAATTTTCAAACTTCCATTGCTCAAGCTGCGGTGGAGAGCTGTGGTCTTAGGGTCTGAGGTGCCTCAAGGGGCGTTACCCTACGAACTCCCTGGTGGACCCCGGCAGTTAGGGAAGCCATCCAACTGAAGGAGTCTTTACGGGATATGCTATCCCAGAAGGATCCAGAGGCAGTTGAAAGCTACCAAAGGGCCCAACGGGTTGTGGTCTCTCCCGTGAAAGAGGCAAAGCAGCAGGTGTGGGAGAAGTTGGGAGAAGACATGGAAAAGGACATTCAGTCAGCTCCAAAGTTCTTCTGGAATACTGTTCTCCACCTCAGGAGGGGGAAGCGGGGAACCATCCAAGCTGTCTACAGTAAGAATGGGACGCTGTTGACCTCAACTGAGGAAGAAATAGAGCGATGGGAGGAGCATTTTGTGGAACTCCTGAATCCAACTAATACGCCCTCTATGGTAGAGGCAGAGCTGGAGGATGATGGGGGATTGTCTTCAAATTCCCTTGTGGAAGTCGCTGAGGTAGTTAAGCAACTCCACAGCGGCTCTAGGTGTGGCGGGGATGTCCTGGTTGACACGCCTCTTTAAGATTGCGTGGAGGTCTAGGACGGTGCCTTGGGGGTCCAGAGGGTGTGTGCCAATTACAGGGGTATCACAATTGTTAGCCTCCCTGGTAAAGTCTACTCCAAGGTGCTGGAAAAGAGAGTTCAGCCCAATAGTCAAAGGGGAAGAATTTGGATTCCGTCCTGGTCGTGGAACAACGGATCAGATCTTAACTTGCCCAAGGGTCCTGGAC
Organism: Etheostoma cragini; assembly: GCF_013103735.1. NCBI lineage: Eukaryota > Metazoa > Chordata > Actinopteri > Perciformes > Percidae > Etheostoma > Etheostoma cragini. The sequence goes on along the minus strand of NC_048428.1, from coordinate 8,268,863 downwards.
TTGTGTTTTGTGGAGCTTGAGAAGGCGTATTACCGGGTCCCCTTGGAAATACTATGGGAGGTGCGATGGTAGTATAGGGTGAGGGGGTCCCTTCTGAGGGCCATCCAATCTCTGCATGACCAAAGCGAGAGCTGTGTCAGGGTTCTCGGCATTAGGTCAGACTCGTATCAGGTGAGCATTGGCCTCTGCCAGGGCTGCACTTTGTCACCAATCCTGTTTGTAGTATTTATGGACAGGATGTTGAGGCGTAGTTGGGGTGGGGAGGGGTTGCAATTCGGTGGGCTGGGGATCTCATTGCTGCTTTTTCCATTTGATATGGTCCTGATGGCATCATCCGCAGGTGGTCCTTAGCAGGAAACCAATGGAGTGCCTTAAAACGTAGAAAGTCAGCCAGTGTCACCCAACCATAATCTTAACCTGTCCTTGTGCTGTTGTTGAACAATATTGAATTCAAAGGAACTCGTCCCAGGGCCAAACACAGAGAGGGAAAACACGAGAGAGTGAGATAAAACAACACATGCAGAAACAGACACATACACAGACAAACGCAAGACAATAGACCCAATACCTGCACAAGTTAGAGGTTTGGGATGAAGCCTTGCACTGCAGCCCGGATCTCTAACTTGCCTTCACTTCACCGAGTGTCCAAGTGTCCAGAGTCTTTTCAGGCGCTCCATGGATGTGCACCGTGGAGAGGTGCATATACACTACATCCAAATAGGAAAGGGTCCACGTACAGATAGATGGTTCCAACGGGTTGCAATGATTTTGGTTTGCAGCTGTGAGTTCAGCAAATACAGTGCGTTTCTGAGTTCCAGAGAGCTCGATGGCTGACAGGTCATTCAGAATCAAGACATGGACACTAACAGGCACACATGCAATACTGTGAAAGTACTTCCAGATCATGTGAAGATATGTGCATATCAGAAAGTGCATAAAGGGCTGTTAATTATTTTCATGTGGCGGTGGTGTGTTTGGGGTGAAATATGTCCTGTGAATGAAATTGTAGGGAATCCGCTGATGATCTGGATTGCATGATACTTCTGGAATGCTACACCATTCATCATGCCAGTCAAGATCAATACTTAGGCTTGGGCAATCATGTACGTTTTGGATTATTTATTATCTGACACTGTATATGATCAAAAACTGAACCATATGGACTCATCTGTGTCTGTGCGAATTATTGGCACTAGATAGCAATACTACAAACATGAACTCATACAGGCATACAGAGGGGGGTGATCCAAAATAAATAATTACACAGATCACAGGCTTTTTAGGGGAGGATGTGTTCAGCACTTATTTGAACAGTATTATAAGATGAGATCCAAATAATACTGTATTATAATACTGTTAGGAAATTAGGTTTTTGCGGTATTAGAAAAGGATATTCAGTAATACACTTGACTACACAGACAAATTGAAAAAAAGAAGATAGAGAAACAATTTAAATATCTAAATATTGGAGGTAAGGCTACAAAGCGTCTGGAATGGAACTACATTTTTAGAATTCAAATAAACACAGTCTTATCAGAATAAAAAGTTTAATGGAAGGAAGGCACGCAGACCTTACACTGTCTTTCAAAAATAAAGGCTGAAAATTCCCCAAAAATATCTTTAAAAAAAGACCTTAACCCTTGTATTGTCTTCCCTTTCGGGACCCTCTCTTATCCATCGGGTCAAATTGACCTGTGACTTACAGGGGGTTTTAAAAACAATTCTAAAATAAAATTTAACTTCATAATCTATTAACAAATAATGTCTTTATCTCAATTTCAAACAATTGAGATACCATATACTGTATGTGTAGGTAATGCAATCAGTCTCTACTAGCACACAATTAAAAATGAAAGTGGGATTTGTTTTTTTTGTCACAAGGTTATATAATTCATGTTAAAAATCCACTATGGAAAAAAACAGAAGTGGTCATATCGTCAAAAAAAATAATTCTGAATTGAGTCAGGATTACATGTTTATCACAGAAAATAGGGTAAGGCCATTGATTTTACGGTAGAAATGTACTGTGAAATGAAAAGGGTCAATTTTACCCGAATACCATTCAAGGGTTGAACTGTCTTTCATTCTAAAAATGAATTATTTCCAACAATGATTCTCTAAGAAAAGAGTTCTATACTGCCTGTGATTTTAAAATAAAAGCTTTTGGCATACGTCTTCAAAAAGCACATATCAGCTGCAAAATATAACTTTAAAAGCAACAAAGCTCAGATATTATAACTGTATATAAGTTGACATTCACTAATTACTACACCAAGGACCTCGGGGTGGCTTTAGCAGCCTCATGTACTGCCAGTATCACAGATGTGTCCCTTCTGACTTATTTTAGTGCCTGTATACAGGTCAGATCATGACACACTGCAGAGCTGAGGGCGCTGTAGACACTTCCACCTTCACACCACAAACACACACATACACACACACACAAACATACACACACACAGATTGAACTTGCAAGCGAACACAAACAAGCGGGCATGTACTTGCACAAAAACACACATATGCAGCCTCGCGCTTACATACACAAACACATATATGGGGTCATTTCTCGCTCTGGCGCGCTTCCATTCGCTGAAATACACACACACACACACACACACACATGCTGAGCGAGGTGGCCAGATGGAATCACAGTGTGGGCTGTTGGCCTTTCACACTCTGGAGACTTGATTTCTCACTGTTTCTTCTCCTTCACCTGCCCTTTTCCACTTCTTCCTCTTCCCACTCGCCCCCTGCACGCTCATATCTTTGTCAACGCATCCTTGCTTTGATTGCACTTTCTTCTTTTCTTTCTTCTTCGATTGGCTTTCCATTTTGCAAACAATACATGACAAAGGTTGATTGTGTTAAGTCAATTTACAATGAGGCGGAATTTTTCTGATGACATAAGGTATAGGGGAAGGTCAAGAGTTTATCACATAGTGATGCTGAATGGGGGGGGGGGGGGGGGGAACATCACCCATCATCCTGAACTCTAACCAGGAAGTGCACTTTCAGTCTGGCTGCAGTCTTCCTTAATCAAATCAGAGGCAATAGAAAAGAGGGAGAAATGCTTAGTCCTCCAACCCTTTGGGTAGTCTGTGCCGTAAATATTGATTCCAGGTTAAAGGCAATTAGAATAATGGAGCAAAAGCCTTGCAGCCACTGCCAAACCCTTCTTGGCTTTGGTGCACAGTTGATAGAATGACGATGGTGAATAAAGCTTGCAAGCAGGCCAGGTTCTGATTTTAAAGAGCTCGAGTGTCTTACCGAAATAAGCCCTTAATACGTCTGACAGAGAATAATGCACATTATGCACCACAGATCACCATCCTTGCCAATGCCAGAGAGCCAAACTTTAAAGGTAAACTCAAAATTAGAAAAGGAAGTGTTTAAGGAAATCGACTGGCTAAAAACGCAGAGGAATTAATTAGTGAAAACGAGCAAAGTCCCAATAGTCTCTATTCAGAAGAACATGGAGCCAGAGAGAGGTAGACATACTGTACCCTGTAGGCCAGTGATTTCCCAAGCTTCTTTGTCTGATGTTCCCCAACAGCCCAGTCATATGAACTAAAGACTAATGCTGGCCCCACACTAGAGGAGAATTGGCCAATTGCAGGGTGTTACTGATTTGGTGCTGGTCTGAACAGATTATCTGCCCAAATGATGCTCTAGCGTGACAGGCTACAGACAACACTCATTCGCTATTCCCTACTCACTGTGTGCAGAGGTAAATGTAAAGGGCTATGTAGTGAGCTCACTGAGTATGTTTACATGCACACCAATATTCCAGTATTATTCCGAATATTCCAAATTTGATTCAGGTTTAGGTTAGGTAAACAGCATATTCCCGTTGGATATTCCAAATGAAGCCTTTTTCTGAAAATAGAATTCTCCGATTAAGACGTGCGATATTCCGGTATTATTTGGGTTTTAGAAGCAGTCTTTGGACATGTATACAGCGCATTCAGGCTGTGCGTATCAATCCGGGTTTTTAATTGCAGTTCACGCCCAGTTTATGGCCTCTTGCCTGTTTACGCCTTTCGGTCAGCTCTGTGCGTTGCTATGGTTTCTGTACACAAACCAACCAGCCAACAGTTTGCAAGGCTACAGACCCGATAAGAAGGAGAAACACAGCTATTTTTAAACTTCATCAAAGAATTGGATATCAACAGGTTTTTGGACCTGCGCACACATCACTACGGCAACCTTTTCAAGACGCTAGATGAAGGAATGAAAGAGAGACGCTGTGTTCACATGGTCCAACAAGTCTGCCACCGCTGGTTAACTTTGAAGAAATTGGATCTTGCACAGATACATGTAAACGGCAATATTAGTGGAACGTTTACTTTCATTAGCCATTTAACAGCTTTGTCAGAAAAGGGCAAACAGCGGAATATTTTGTGCATGTAAACTTAGTCAATGGGCAACATGAAGAAAGACTTCGGAACACTACTCAGGTCATTTTCTCAGCGTCATTATTTACGTCATTGCTGTTGCACATTAAACAGTGTCAGATAAACATCGGCTGGTGGACACCCACGCGCATTTTTGTGAAAAATATGTATACTGAGAGTGAGAGTAAAACAAAATTGTTTGTGTTGTGACATGCTGCTTTTCTCATGTTTAACATATTAATCTCCTTTTCCTGCTGAAAAAAGCACATAACTGAGGCATGCTGCACTTGCAAGACATCCCCAACTTGTGAGTTAAAAGATGATGACAGGCCTTTATATTTCAAATTGAACAAAACAAACCGCAAAGATGTTCAAGGACCAGAGAGCTCTCAATCTCACATTATTTTGGCACGCACAAATTGTGATGTCGTGAGAGGCTCTTCTTTGCAGCAGGCGGAGAGTAGGGCAGAGAACAGCCAAACGCTGTTGCAAGCAAACGGATTTTTATTTTAGAGCAGTCTTTTTCGTAAAATAGTGCAACGCAAAACATAGTATTAATCCAACTCAAAAGCTCACTGGGAGCAAACCAAGTATCATCACAAAGTCTTGGAAACTTAGGTTATTTTTATAATGTTGGTTACTACACACTCTTTTTGCCCTTTGCCTCTGCTCTCTTTGTTCCCTCTCAGTGCTTGAGCACCTGCTTTAATCAAGGGACTTAGGCATCTGCACGTCCCCACGCGGACCTGTAGTTCGGGTGGCGGCCATCATGTTATGGGGTGGCCACTCCTGTAGAGGAACACAGCGTCCCTCTACCATCCAGCCCCTTGTGATGCTACAAAATATACATGGAAGATACAGTACAAAATGGGGCTAGGGCCGAAACAGTATATACATAATTTCTGCATTCTCTTGTCAGTGAAAGTTCTTTTGTATTTTAACTCGTTTGTTGCTTATTGACCACAATTCTACGTATGAAGTCACAAGACTGCCTGTGTGTGTGTCTCTGTGCAGTTTGCTGAGAGACTTGGACAGAGAGGGTTCTCTCTCTCTCTCTCTCTCTCTCTCTCTCTCTCTCTCTCTCTCTCTCTCTCTCTCTGTCCCTACACAGGCTTTGTGTCAAAATGTGTTATAAATATTTAAAGTCTGATCAGGGGACAGTCAGGCAGCCAGAGATTCCCGGAGGGTCGAAACTCCCATTTCTAGCTCTCAATGCAATCCATGTTCTGGTCAGACACATTCCCACAAATCTGAGTGTGATCGACACACACACACAAACACACACACACACACACACACACACACACACACACACACACACACACACACACAAGACACACAGTCAGTTACTTTCTTTATCAATACAACCATTCAACAGCAGCACAGTGGGAGTGCTCTGTGGAATATGTTTTAAAACCCACATGGACTGAAAAAAGTCTACACTAGATAAAGCTTAGCTATTTACTGAAAACTTTTTTTTCCCCTTTCAAATAAAAACTTCTCCCAGAACTGCACCTACTCCTTGGCCTTGCAACTGGCTCAGAGACTCCCAGACTCTTGATTTTCTGGTCGCAGCAACCTTAGGGGGCAAATTACCAACTCTAGTTGTGAGTAACTAACACACATCCACCTCGAGTAAGAATCACTCCACTGTGACTTACTGTAATGCTATTTGTACTATGTGATGAGTTTCTACATCCATAACGATCCCACAGCCAATCTCAGCTCTGGTTTTATAAATAAATCAGTCACTTGTCCATTCATTTCCATCGAAGGCAGGAATGGAAACTGGGTGACGGTTTAACCTTAAATAAACACCGGACCCCGGTGGCCCCTCCAGTTTCTCCCATAACCACCATCCTGCCCTGTGAGGAGGGTTTTAAGGATGGACTGACACATGGCTACTCTCAAACTGACAAGGGAGTATGTGCAAGTTCAGGCATGTGGGAGGCGTGCATATTTGCCAACAGTAAATACACATGTCCTTCATGTGATTGATATACCTGTGTTTGTGTGTGCATGAGAGGGGGATGCTGTTTCACTGCCTTTGGTAGTGCGGGGAGATAAGAGAGTTCTACTAGGAGCTCTTTAACTCAGGTGTGCTACCTCCATGCTAAACATCTCATAGCTTTATCTTGGAAAAATATTAGAATATCACACATAGGAAGTGGCTTAGGGCAGTCTGTTCTCATGAACAATTTATTTTATAAAAAGCAACAAAAAGGTAAACAGTGTAATTTGTAAGCATTCCAGTTTTTTTTTTTTTTTTTGTGTATTCAGTACATTGACGACCGCTGTTTGAGAACGCGGCTGGCCACGAAGGTCGTGAATGGGTGGACGTTAACATGTAGGACTTTCACGCCAGAAAATGGAGTCTGCTTCCCGGGGAAAACTCAAGCCTTTCACCCAGGAAATACCGCTCGGTGTTATGGAGCTCATAGCCAGCCGGCAGCACTTGACCACCTGGCGCCACGGGACCAGCCGGCGGTCTCTTATAGTGGTGTGGGATACTGCTAAATTTGGTATAGATATGATTTCTGAGTGTGCTGCTTACTGTTTGCTTGCTTGCTTGTTTGTTTGCCCGGTGCCACAGAGTCACGTGACGGTCACAACATCAAATCACAAGAGGGTGGAGGTGGAGTAAATTGCGTCTTGCTCTGCGCTGTGACAGGAGCGTCACTAACACGGTCAGCCGGGTCGCCTCTCTGAGAGAGACTAAAGTATCAATCTCATTATACTGGTATTGATCGATATCAATACCATTGTTGGTATTGCTATATTTTCAAAAGCTTCATTTCAAATCATGCATGATATCATGCAGACTGATTCATGAATGCGTTGCTTTGAAACAGGTCTTCCTGCCTCCTAATGAAGAAAATGTCTTGTTTTCTTAAATGGAACAGGGAGGCCTTTGACTTCATCTGTACCTTTTTATTCATGTTTTGGAAAATGAATGTCTGAAGCATTACAAGAGGCTGAGGAAAGGGGCAATGTTTGAGTGTTGAATGGCTGTCTATGAACAGGGAGAAAACCACTAACTTGTCACTTAATTCTTTATTTCCTTGTTTTCTCTTTATATACATTTATTTTATTTACTTGTTTTCTACAGTTTACTTTCTCTTACAAGTACTACATTGTATATATTTATCTTTACGTAATGTCTTGTCAGTTTTATGTGACATGCTCGTTTTTTTTTTCTCTTAGACATGTTGAAAATTAGGTTTTTAGGAGTAATTAGGAGGTTTTTAAGGATGGATTGACACACAGCTAGCACAGCTACTCTCAAACTGACACGGCAGTATGTGCATGTGGGGGGGTGTATATTTGTTAACAAAAAAAGACACGTGTCCTTCATGTGATTGAAATACCGGTTTGTGTGTACGTGAAAGGGAGATGTTATGCTACTTTTACGAAAGGTAATGTTTCATGTTTCTATCAGTGGTCCCTATAGGGATGCATCATCATTTAATGACACACTTTCAACAGAATAGTTTGACATGTTGTCTTGCAGAGTTAGATGAGGATATTATCGTCATAGACATACATCAACAGATAACATAAAGAAAGGTGTAGAGACATATAGAAACAACCACATTTACGACAACAACACTGTACAAAGTCAGCAAGATGATGTTTTAGCTTAGCATACGGACTGGAAACAGGATGACTGTCTAAAGTGTTGTATCTTGTTTTATTAAATCCAAACTGAAATGGAAAACCGGGTCTAAGCTAAGGTAATCGCCTGCTCTATCTTGATATTTAATGTAGGCTACAGACACGTTCCCGCACACAATCTTCCTCTGTGCACAGAGTGGAGGCCCAGTGACTGGGCTAATAGCATTTCGCCAGAAATCAATGATACAGAATGTAGTTATGAAATATTTAGGTTCAGTCCCTGCCAGCACTCATTGACAGCAGCCTGATGATAAAGGAGGCAGACTGGTGGTCCCATGAACACTAGACCACAACCTAAGAAGGAAACCAACAAGAGCCAAGCTCTGTGAGGCTGTTTGCAGGCAAAGTGGGGCTTTTCCTTGCAATTGCCAAGACATTTCACTCACAACCACAAATGTGAATGTCATGGTCGTGCTAGAAGAAAGGTCATGGGATCACCATAGTTAGTGGGATTAACCCTCTGTGGACCATTAATGTGTGTACCAATTTTAATTCATGCCAATCCATTAAAGAGATGCTGAGATATTTCAGCCTGGACCAAAGTGGTCTAAAGAAACATAATAATTCATCTTCTAGTGAAGACATATAGCACAACTAGTTTAACAAGAATGTGGCCTTTATTGTTGCAATATGTTGCACTGTGTCTGACTGACATACTGACAGATCAGATCAGAAGTAGAGGTGGTTTCATTTGACTTTACACAATCTAAATGAAAACAGTACAGATAGATAATCTTATAGCTCATCCCAGATCCCTGAACTGATCTCTCTAAACATCTGAGTTCACTCATTGTGATCCTCCTTTATTCTCTCTCTCTCTCTCTCTCTCTCTCTCTCTCTCTCTTTCTCTCTCTCTCTTCAAAAGCCCCTGAGGAGTTTGTGAATCAGAAACACATCAAACCGGGACCCTTCAATACAGAGACCATGAACGGGCTGAGGGTAGAGACTGTGTGTGAGTGAAAGGTGAGATTCTGGGAATACGTTGTGTGTGTGTGTGTGTGTGTGTGTGTGTGTGTGTGTGTGTGTGTGTGTGAGAGAGAGAAATCTTCTGTACTGTAAACATGCTCATTGTGTGTTGTGTTTGCAAAGGACAAAAAGGTAGAGGGATATAGGATATGACCAGGGTGTGTGGAGAAAGAGAGAATTGGCAAACCCACTTGGCTAAAATTGCTTCCAGCTTTAAAAGAAAAGAGGAAATACCATTCTGGGAGAGAGATCCTCTGCGTCGGTGTTAAACATCATTGGCATTGTTCATGTCTTTCAAAGTTTAAGCTAAAACACCTGCTCAGAGAGGCCCGGCCAAGCTGAAAAGCCAGTTTTACTGTGTTCATTATTAAAGTTTGTCTTTAATACAAAAAGATTTGGACTGGAGAGAGTTGTCACATATTGGCCTCGCATCTGGGGCCATTAGCATTTAGTTCAGCTCGGCTCAGGAAGGCTGAATGTTTCGTAGACAAAAGCACCGGGGCAGTTTAAGGAGAAAATCACAAGGATCTGCTTGTGTTGAACATGTGCTGCAGACAGATTCTTGAACACTTAACTTCTCTTTCAAGGCTACTCTAACTACATTTGTTCTGTTTTTACAACTTAAGGTGCAACAAGCTTCCATAGCCTACGTCTGCTGAGCCAGCTCCTAACTGCTACTGCACAAAAAGGCTCTAAAGTACAACTTCAACTGGTTAAGTGGATCTAATTGAGTGCATTAATATGCAATGCCCTGTTTTAAATGACTGTTTGTAGAAAATAATATGAAAAATAAATAATTATGATATATGGAATAATGACTAAATCTTAAATGAATGTATTCATAACTTCCTGGCAAACTCTAAGGATACTCACACATACTGTATATGTAGGGCGGTAGCTATGATACAAACACTGAAGTCATGTCCTCAGTATATGTTGGCGGTTGTGGAGGTGTTTGCAACCTGTTACTATGTGCAATATTAAATTTAGGTGGAAATTGAAAGATAATGTTTGCTTTTATATAGATCTTTAGGCCTTGGGTCTACCGTGTAATTTCCTGTCATGTGTTTGGCTTTTTTTTTTGGTATGACTGAAGGAAAACGGTCCAATAGGTTCTTACTCCAAAATGCAAAAAATACGTACGTTTGGACAGTGTGTGTTTGCGTCTGATGTGACGAAAAAGGCACATGTGTGTGTCTGTCTGTGTGTGTTTGTGTGTGTGTGGAACGTACTGGGCAGAGCAGCATCTAGAGACGGGGCTTAGCGAGTAGTATGTAAGGGGGAAATTCCACATAGGGAGGTTGGTCTGGGATGGATGGGTCAAACACAGGACTTTCACCCAGGAGAACAGGGTTTGTGTCCCGCTTGTGTCTTTAACCGTCCCGTTATTGCCATGTGTCAGGGAAGCTGCTTTCTTCTTTAACCGGCCCGTTATTCCCGTGTGTCACAGAATCATAAGCCGACCCACGACCTTTCCCTAAACCCAAGCTTCCTGTTCCCGCAAGTCATGGAACCGTAAGCCCACCCACAAGCTTTTCCTTAACCTAACAGCGTCAAAAGGGACGCCAACACCACCAAGCGTGTGTTATATGACGCTAAAGGAGAAGACACAGCGTCTTTCATTTGACATTAAGGGTCTCCTTTAGCGTCTATAACAACGACAAAGGCCCCTGACCAAGCGTCCGTATTTTACCAGATTTATGAACGGTCATAGGTGCCATACCATTAGTGATTTAAGATATATGTCCCTTTATAACATTAAGCATTTGGGAGGATTGTGTTATGAAGTTTGCATTTTACTAGGAAAGTGGAAGCTAGTTGACCTTTATTTCTAACATTATTGGCAAATGACCCGACTGTCAAAACTCACAGCAATGGGTAGTCCTTTAACCTCAGCACGTACAGACAGTGTCACAAAGTAACGAAGGATTGCTGAAGTCACAGATAAGACAAGCAACAGGTAACACCATCGGCCCCAAGCTGGTCACCTTCCTGGGCATCCGTTGGAATTGAAGTGATATTACGTATCCTCCAATACAGATATTGCATCAAAGAATAATGATAATAGCCTAAACAATTACCAAATAAAAATCCCCTCTTATCCAAAGATGTAGCACGGAGGACAGTATTTGTAAAATCCTGACTACAGCCCTGCGTATATGGAATAAAAAAAAAAAACTAAACATTTTGTGTTAATATATTCAGCTAAGCAGACGTTGATTGGAAGAATCCGTGAAAGCTCAAGTGTTCACAGGGTGCTGGCCAATCCAAAGCACAATTTTGCATTTTTGTGGTATAGCATATAGAAAGCAGCTGAAAGGCAACCCCCTATCCCCCCCCCCATTAAACAGCTAAATATTTGCCAAGAGGAAAAAAAGTCCGAGACATTTCCTGAATAGAGTCTCGTTGCTGATAAAATCAAACACACGTGTTGTGCATACCATGCTTGTGATCAAGTATAACCGTATAGCTGTCAAACATAAACCGTTTCTTTCTGTTTTTGACATCTTTTGATGCTAATCAGTGGACAGTTTGTGATGCCTTGTGATGATCATTCAGTAGAGGACATAGTTCACCCACCCACCTCGTCTTATGAAGGATTCTTTGGCTCTTCATCTCTTTCTTTCCCTCCATAGAGTGCACAGTGCACACAGTATCTCGTCATCGGCCATTTGGGCCCAGACTGTAGCGCCAGATGGATAAAACAAGAACCTTTAAGACTGTGAAGTAAAAAAAAACATGTTCCAACTGCTGAGACAAGAGGCAAGATGTTTTGACACATCCATCTACTCTTTACCACAGAGCTTTTTATACAGCCACCCACATTGATCATAAAAGATTCAGCCAAAGATGTTTCTCAAGGGGCAAGGTCAGTTTGTGACTCTTTGCAAGGAAGAAAAATTATACTGTGTTGGCTTATATATTGAACAATAAGATGAGTTAATCACAATGACTGTGTGAATTGAGGTTTAAAGCAGAATTTAATTGTTTGTTTCTTGCTATGAGCTTTTTGAGAGCCAGTCACTGAATGTGTGTTTTGTCATAACACTTGTGAAGCGTAATGCTAAAATGTTTTATTCTTCTCCACTGTATAACAAGCTGCGTGCTTTTGCAAAAATCTCACTTTGTAAAACAGTATTCTCCACAGATCAAAAATAGCATGTTGCAATGTTAAGTCTCCTCCAGCATTTCAAGTTAAAATTACCTGGTCATAGAAGAAAAACGGGTGTATGGACTACATCTACTAAATCTACTAAATCTCACCTAAAATATGACAGAAAAACGTTATGTTCAGAGTACTTTACATTACTTGTCTTTCATATGTAAAGGCTTTCAGCAGGAACGACAATGGACCGACAGTCCAAATATTCCCCTGATGTTTTCTAAAGAAATACAACTGCTTTAATGTAATCCAATGTTTTAGCCATTTGTGTGTTACTCACTTATTCTGTCACATAGTTCCCCATGAAACCTCAGGGGAAAATTCTAAACTAGATTTTTTTGTTTTTGTTATTCATGAGTAGGATGTATCTTCACAGGGGTCCATGATCTCACCATTTTCTTCTGTCTTTGAGGTTGGCATTGGGAACCATATGATGGAGAAACAAGATGCCACTAAGGTATGGGTGAATTCTATACAAATTAGACTAAAATATCACTGAAAAAAAACACAATAAATGTCTAACAGTAATATCACAAAAGCAGATGCCAAAAATGCAGACAGCTGGGAAACCTCATATCGTATCACGTTGGCGCACCTGGCTAGTTCCAGTTTTATCCCATTTTTTTTTTTACAAAGAGTTAGCGCCACGATGCTCCAAATAACCGCTCTTTTGTGTGACTTTTAAATGGACCCATGGCCTAATATCCTCACATGTCCTCCTGTTCACCCAAGGGGGCTCTGACAAAATGGCATCCTTTAGTGTCTCATTGAGGCAATCCCTCATATGACAAATAAGCTCTTCGAAGGCAGTGATACCCTTGAAGGGCACAATTAACCTAGTGAGTCTGCAGTTAAAAACAAGGGTACATTATTGGAAGCACCAACCCTTTGGTTGGCCTTATGAGACTGTTGCTTGGTCAAATCATCATTGATCACTAGAGACTGTCATGATGATGGATGATGTGCTGAGATTTCCATTGTGTATACTACCAGCAGTCTTGTACAAGTTACTTAAAAGCAATACTTGAGTTAAAGTACAGGTATCTCACAAGAAAATGACTTAGGTAGAAGTTAAAGTCATCTTTTAGAATATTACTTGAGTAAAAGTCTTGAAGTGTGAGAAATGTACTGTACTTAAGTCTCAAAAGTAATTTTCAGATTTTTAATATACTTTGGATATAAACTTCATTGTGGCCTCCTTATAGCAAAGTATACTATTCAGGGTTTCCAAACCTGCAATTTCAAAGTCTTTTCCAGGACTCTCCAGGTAAAACCCCCTCACATTAAAGCAACAAAAACCAATGCATATTTTAAGATAGCTGACATCAACAAAGACAATAAAATGGAAACTATCCAGGAGAAATTAATTGTTTGACATACTTTTTTGCAGTCTGACTAATTTCTTCGGAGTAAAAGTAAAGATAAGTAAAAACATTCTACTTAAGTACAGTAACACTGAAGATGAGTTAGATGTTATGCAGCGGCTGGACATTTGAAGTGCGGCTTTCAACTGAGTTAATGTGAAAAGGAGGCAGGCAGAAGAAGAAGAAGAACAAGAGAAAAGGTTAGGAGCTCAGGAAAACGAGATGAGATGGTGACGACAGGTCAATGGGAACCTCATCGCGGGTATGTCAGATATAAGTCAAAGGCAGGGCCCGGCTGTCGACAGGACTGAGTGCCATAGGCTGCTGTCCAACACTCTCGCTTAGATTTACAGCTTACTTGCCCTTGACAAACCAGCGTCTTGAGATACAGAGGACTGGTAGGAGCAGAATTAGTACTGGAACGTCAGTGTGCCCAGAGCGAACGAGCCCCTTTAGAGAAAGAAATTCTGAGAATTCAACTTTCAGCCGAGGCACAGTTAACTGCACGTATTGAGCTAAATTGTAAACTGTCTCAGATGACCTCCCTCTGAGACACAGGCTAGCATCTCCTGCACCGGTGAGTGCCATGAAGTTGAATCCAATTCTGTTCAATTACTTTCTCCTCTAAGTGCATCATGACCTCGGGTGAAAATATACAGTACTGCAGGGCCCGCAGGAGTGGATGGAGATGGGACTTATTCTGACAATCTCCAGCAGAGTGTCAGGGGTTGGTAACACCCATACCCCCCCCCCCCCCCCCCCCCCCCCCCCCCCCCCCCCCCCCCCCCCCCCCCCACAAAAGTGTGTCCAATTTTTCAAGGTTTCACACTTTGGACATAAAAACCCTCCCCTTAGGCAATATTACCAGCTTGAGTTTTATGCCACAGTATACTCTAACTCCATAAAATCATGTCCTCTTATATCTGACATTGCTGCCCAAGCAGCAGCACTGTATTTTTATAGATCATGATTAGGTGGTACTCCTTTCCTCCAGCCTCTTTCATGGCTCCTGCCTGCAGCGAGCGACACAAACAATATGGAGTTAATGTCTTTTTTTTTTTAATGATGCCTTCATATCTCCTTTCTGCGTATTAAGATTAGGTTTATTATTATTGCTGTCGCAGGTGCACTGTCACCGTAAAGGTTTCCCCAATTCAATGATGCCCCAGCAGCAGGTATGGCCACAATGCAGGGGTTTAGCAAGTTCTCAGCGTACCACAACCAGTTTGCCTAAAGGAGAGATAAAAACTAATAATGGAGGAGCCACATGTTGTTTTATTATCCTTTTCATATTGTTCTAATACAATATCTTCCATTGCAAGCGTCGCAACAACTGTTGCTGGCCACTGGGAAGCAGTTTGCTGGTTCAGTGGATCTAATGTCTCACTTGTGATGTCTTTACTTTATCAAATATACAGTATTTTAACACCTCAGCACTAGTGAAAAGTTGGACCTGGAGGAGATATGTTTTCAGGTTGTCCGTCTTGACTGTCCCAATCTTATGAATACAATATCTCGGGAACGCTTTAAAGCTTTACTGCAACGTTTTGATAGTAATGAACATTGGTTATATTCAAGCCATTTCCAAATGAGTTCATAAAAAGCTTATTATGACGCCACACAACTGACTCTGTATTTCTCAATATGTCTGTCTTTAGAATTTCTTTTAATCCTCCGTGTCCTCCTTGGCTACAAGCAATTGCGGGCAGGGAGGGTGGGGTTAGGGGGGGTGGGGGGGCTGTGGCGCTATTACGGAATGCTTGTGTCATGTGGATGCACCAACAGTTTTGTTGTCTTTACTTAGAATTCCTCATGGGATAGACACAAACTACGCACTACAGCTTTAAGTGAATTTCTTCAGGTTTGGCACAAATGTCCACTTGGACACGAGGATGAAATAATTTGATTTGGGAGGTCAAAGTCATAGTGAAAGAAATCCCAATTTCCCAGAGCCCAGGATGAAATAGTGAAATAGTTGTTTTGTCTAATTAACAATAACCAAAAAACACAGATATGTAGTATAATGTCATAAAGGCCTTAGAAGACCGGCTATATTAACGTTTTAGAAGTCTTTGTTTGGTATTTTGTTTTAAAAAATGTAACAGTAATATTAAAGAAAAGTCCACCTTTGGATATCCATCAAGACATATTTCAACATTGTGGCATTTGCTGTTGTGCTTTGCTTTTCAGGACCACCGGAGATAACATCTCATATCACTGCGGTAAATATGAAGAGCGAGCAGCCAAACGTTAAACACAAACTGTAGTACTTGAAACAGTTTCAAGTGTTTTGGCCACACTCTTCAGATTTTGGTTTCCATACAGTATCTAAATCCCCTGTTGGATCCCCTGTTGGGGATGGTTGTATAGAGGACATCTCTGTTGATTAAAGGCATAAAACAGGGAAGAATTCAAGACTTCCATACAATTTTAATGTTTAAACGTGGTAATTTTCCAGAGAGCATTAACTGAAAGGCCTTTCCAATTTTCTCCTTGGTTCCTCCTTTGATGGTATTCTGACACCACAGGCTGGGAGCTCCTCTCCCAATATGTTGTCTGGTTTTAGAGTTGAAGACGGATTAATAGAAATCATGAAATGTGCTATTAATGACCGGGGAAGCATTATCTAAGTAATGGGTCCCAAACCTTTTATTCGGTTCTGTTTCCATATGATTTGTTGCTGACTGGGCCTGACTTGGGAGTTTGAATTGTCTTGCCAGTACAAAGGTTCTTTTTTTACTTAAATCTCTGATAGGATCTTAAGTATTCAATCTTTGATAAATGATTGTTTGCTAAACCCCTCCCTCCAAAAGCTATTTTATCAGAATACAGTATATCAAATTTATCTGCAGTACAATCCAATGTTATTCTGCTGAATAAAACATCACATTATTATTAGTTTAACTTGTTTTCATTTTTAAACAAATGGGAGCCTAAAAGATTATAATACACATTTTCTACTGGCTGAATCTGACACTTTAAAAAAACAATTCCAGTGCTGGGTCCATGTTATCAGAATTTGGGATAGTCCTTATGTAAACATTAATTGGTCATGTGACAATTGGTCATGTACTCTGACCCAATGGAAATTAAAGTGGTCAGATTGACAGCACTCTGGTCTAGCCTTCTAGCCCTAGAAGCCCCCCCCCCCCACAGAGTGAAAAAGTCACGCCACCGAGCACCTGTGTGGAGCAGATCTCTCTCTCCGCTTTATTTTTTATTTTTTTATTGACAGACTCAAGGTCCAGATAAAAAGTACACACAACACATTACAAAAGGGGGACAAACCAAACAAAAACATAAATACATATAGACAAACTGACTCCCAGACATATCACAAAAGAGACACATACATGGAAACCCACAAATAGCAAAGCCCAATAATTAAAACAGGTACAGGTGTGTGTTCTAGTGATTCCGGAGTTTTGATGAATATCTGATTTCACTAAGTGCAGGGTTGGTTATAGCATTTAAAATTGTATTATTAACTCGGCTAATCGGCATATGAATCTGTACATAATGTTCCTCATCACAGCATGGAAGGTCTGAACATTACAAGTCACGCACAAATGGCTAGCACTGGTCCATACTGGACGCTTTATCAAAATTCTAAATGCATCATTATATGCCACCTTTATCTTGCTTTGTCATGTTGTAAATTCAGATGGATTTTGATTTGATCGTTCATCAAATCGCTCTGAAAGGGATCCCAACTAACAATGTTATCTTTGTTGTGTGGACAATTTTTTAAAACTACATATTTATAGTTATTGTTACAGTTACTATTGTTGTTGTCCATAGTGAAGGCAAAATGAAGCCTCATAAAGCATTGAAGCTTTGCAGCAAAGTGGTTCGCAAAAGGGATAATTTCTCGAGGCTTCATTTGCTCACAATACCACCTATTGGTCAAAGAGTGTAAAACTGGCAGATGTATTACAGATGATCAATACACTGTATCAGAGATGGTTTTTGACTGAATATTGCGGCAGTAAAGACTCTTCCACATGATCTATTTACATCAATATAGTCTGTATTTTCTGGTGGCATAATATAATTAACATACCTGTATAATAAACAGATTTCCTTGAGAGGAATGGCTATCAAACGTGTGTAAATCAATCCTTTTGGTCATATTATTACAGCAGGAGGGGCAATTTTAGTAGGGTATTCTAAAACTGGTACGTGGCAATAGTTTACCCGAGCATAGAGCTGTGAATGTGCTTGTATAGATCATAGATGGATAATAAAATTGTGCAGATTCAAACCACTTCATAAACCAGTCACGTGGTGTGGACTGGCAGCGAGGCTTCGGATGTCATCAATGACGTAATTTGTCTAAAACGGTACAAGACTCAATATACGCTTCACGGAAAACTCCCTGGATCTCTCGACACACACTTCAAAGCCTCGGCACAGAACGTAACATCGCTGGTAGACAGCCCAATGTGCAATAAAATTGCATCATTTTATCATCAACACACATTGTTAATTAAATGTGATATAGTTTCACAATAACGCAGGAGAAAGAAATTCTCTAATTGACCTTCTAATGACAAAGTGTTTCTGTAGTTTCATATTGGGAATGTGTTGAGTAGTTCTTTCACAAATGTAACTCTTCTACTTTAGTATAACCAATATTTCTTCTAAAATACATAGCGATTGATAAAAAAAAAAAAAAAATTGTTTTATTCGCCCAAGAGTTGAGAGAGCACTATTCCTTCATGGCCAGTTGTTTTGCCTTGGTTTAAGCTTGCATGTTGTCGAGTGACAAGAAAAATCTGTATTGTAACAGTACAACACTAGTTTTCTCAGAGAACCTGGCAACTGCATCTGATGCTTGTACACAATGTGAGGGAGGATTTGTTTTGAAAATGACCCATAATCCAATCCAAGCTCCCCAGTTCCTCCCGGATGGGACTCCCTCGCCAGCTTCAGTTGTTTTCATTTTTTAAAACATGCTGAAGCACATTTCATCTCCAATTGAGCAACCTCCTCAGCAGGAGCATCCACTATGTTACACTGGTGGTGCTGAGCCGGGTGCCCTTGTTTAAAGGAGAACATGCTTTCTCGGCATGTTTTTCTCCTGTGGTGAGTAATCCACAGGCTTTTACAATAACAAGCTTTACCAACTGAGCTGCACAGGACCAGTGTGTCAATAGCTGGCTACTTTTTTATTTTAAATTATTTTGGGGGGATTGTAGTGACAGTGGACAGACAGGAAAGGGGGAGAGAGATGGGGGGGGGTGACACTTGGCAAAGGGCCTCAAGTCGGACTCAGCCTTCACCTCTTACTGGGGGAGCTAGAGTCCCCCAGTAGCTAGTTACTTTGATTAGAATGCATCACTGATGTTAGACTTTCATACCAAATCCAATGGTGCTCAACAGAACAACGAAATAGCTCACTCTGCTTGAAAATAAATTAGTTAGCACAGACGTCTGCGTGCTGACCTGCTACAACGGGAGGTTTTGTAGCCAGATACGGCTCCCTGCTGTGTTCAGGGTCTTGCAAGGGAATGGGAATCCAGAGAGTTCTCAAAGACGTCCACTACCAGTCTGTCATTTTTTGTTTTGGCATTTAGCCACTTTGAACACTCCGTTCTGGTCATTCAGCCATTTTGTGATTGTTTTCATTGTGGTAACCTGTGGGAGTTTGGAGGACAGGGCTTTGGAAGTTACCTCAGGCCTGATCCCTTTGTTCAGGAACGACCACATGGTCTTTGTCTTTCAGAGGCAAATGCTCCGAGGCTATGTCCAAAAGATCATGTTTTAACCCTGTGTTGGCCCAACACCGAGCTGTGTGCTTCTCTGCATGATGTCAGGAATCAGAACACCACGAAGTTGGGTTTGCCGACATATACGGGACTTACAAATGCAATAGTGGTTATTTCAGCATTGGTTGCCAATGCAAAGAAACGTACTGCAGTTGCCTAAAGCTCTACACCGCACAGTCTTGAATAAGTTATGCAAATACACATAAATGATTGAAACCAAAATGATCCTGTGATTAACCTTGCGCAAATAACAACGCAATGCAAATTAAAGATGTGAATGTCAATGCGTGCTAACACCCTGACATGCTCACAGTGACAATCCGAACATTATTGTATGCTAGCACATGCTTTTTTAGCAGGGATGTTTACCTTTTTCACCATCTCTGTTTAGCGTGTTAGTATGCTAACATTTGCTAATTAGCACCAAAAAAG
This sequence comes from Etheostoma cragini, assembly GCF_013103735.1. NCBI lineage: Eukaryota > Metazoa > Chordata > Actinopteri > Perciformes > Percidae > Etheostoma > Etheostoma cragini. The sequence goes on along the minus strand of NC_048428.1, from coordinate 8,249,098 downwards.
TACAGTTGAGCTTGATGGAAAAGTTTAGCAGGTGTTAAAATATTGGACAAATTACATTTTGACCTGATAGTATGGTGCATATAAACATGATGTTTATGAATAGATTTCCTCTTCAAAGTTAAAATTCACCTTCAATAAAGCAAAACTTTCTTTGGTTTAACTTTATGTTTAAAGCAACTCTTTACAGTTCTGTGCCTAAAAGCTTACTCTACTGGACACAGATTGCAGCCAAAGGTGTTCAGTGGCATTTTTTTCCTTCCTTTGCCCTGCAGCAAATATCTCCGCGAAAAGTAGGGTGCACAGCTAAAGCTGTCTTGCCTGCAACGGCTCCATCTGGACACCAAATGACTAGTGGGTGGAGAGAGGGGCAGAGAAAGAGAAAAAGGGAGAGCGAGAGTAAGAGAATTGTGCAAATTGACCAGAGTCCCTCCCTAATGTCAGCTCTGTAACAGGGACAGATTGTGGTGGGAGGGACATGTCCCATTTCTGAGTGTGAGTAACACTGAAAGCAGATGACAGCATGAGCTCAATCAAAGAGGCTGTCAGGGATAGAGGGATGGACAGAGCAAGACACAGAATGAAGAGTTTAATGTAACACTGCATGAAACAAAAGAATGTTTTTGAAGTGGGGCAAACCAAATCTGAAAGTATTTGTTGGGGTTTTGTTTATTTGATAACCTCTTTGCACTTTAACTATTCTATGCTGTCCAATAATAAAGGCCAACTGAAATTTTAATTCTAGTTTTTGTGTTCAAAAATATTAATTATAGAGGTATTGTGTTTTTATTAAATGTGCACGTTTTTAATACTTTCTAAAGAACCTACATATATTAAATGTTTTTAAGCCCTGCAGATACCCGGCATCACCTCATTGTTAGACATAAGTGTCAATCAAAGAAAGGACATTTTGTCAAAACCAAAAGTTATCATGTCCTGTAGAGCACCAATATGGTGGGCGCTGTCACTGCAAAAACTAGTAAAACTTAAATGTCTGGTTTTTGAGTACAAACTCACACCAGTGGGTATATACTGCATGTGGTGATTTCTTAGCAACCGGGAATTTTAATTTCAGTTCCACTCTAAAGAACTTTCAATTCAATTTTATTTATAGTATCAATTCATAACAAGAGTTATCTCAAGGCACTTTACAGATAGAGTAGGTCTAGACCACACTCCAGAATTTACAAGGACCCAACAGTTCTAGTAGTTTCCTACAGAGCAAGCAACAGTGCGACGGTAGCGAGGAAAAACTTCCTTTTAGGCAGAAACCAGACAGACCCAGGCTCTTGGTAGGCGGTGTCTGGCGACCGGTTGGGGTTAAAGTGAATAGTGGCAATAACAGTCACAAAAAATAGTAGTTTGTAGTAGTTCTTTGTAGTAGTTTGTGGCATAGGCACTGTGCGGCATTACAAGGCCCAGCAGGACGTAGCTGGGCACCGGAGATCGTGGCAGGATGTAACATGGCATTGCATAACGTGTAGCGGGACCATGGCGACAGCTGCAAACATAATGTTGGAGCCTCCCTAATCCGGGGAAACATGCTGGGGGAAAAAGAACATAAGGACTCCGGGGAATGACTCCCAAGAGCTGGGTTAGTAACTTTCAGGACATCTTTGGATATTTGGAAAGTGAAACAGACCAATGTATGGTTTTCTGAAACACTCTCTTGCTCTTAGGCTGAGAATACATGTTGTGGAAACAAAATAAAGTCTTAAATCGTTTTCATGTTTTGAACCTCTATGACCGCCCAGTAACCCAATACACTGGTACTCATGTGCCAGCAGAGTGACTATCCTCTTCCCACATGGAACATCTACCCTGCAGCTGGACACAACGCTCAATACCTACCCAGACACATAGTAAACAACCCAATCAGATAATCCAATTCCACCTGGCTGTCCAAATGGCTGAGCTGCTTGGGTGGTTATTAGCCATTGATTACAGCACGCACTGATTGCCTCATCATAGCTTTAGATGAAGCTCCAAGCACCCATGTGCTGCACAACCATACTGGGTTAAATGGATAATAATGCAGATAGCATTGATAGCAGGATTGCAGCTGCAGGCCACCAGTGGAGGACAACATACTGTAGGGATTCATTACACAGCAGAATGGGAGCAATTGAGCGTCATTACTGCCAAATATCACTGTTTGGTTTTATAATGGGGATTAATGATAATGGGTTAGTCCGGCGGCCTCGCAAATCCATCCAGTGAACCCACAGAAAAGCATACATAAAAACTTGATATGGGCTGCATATTGATGAAACCAGTTCATACACTCAGAATATAGTAATCGCTCATCTAACTTCTATGCTTTCTGTAAGGACATTAAGAAGCGTAACAGTGCAAACTTTGAGCCTGAGACATCTATTTGTTGATCGGTTGAACTTATGTGTGTTTGTTCATCTTCTGTACTCCCTCTGTCTTCAAAATGTTCAATACATAGACAATGTATTGTTTGCAAATATCTTCAGCTGTCTGTTTCAGAGAAACCGGACCTTCCAAATTAACATATCTTCTTATCTGAAGTACATTTATGATTGATTTACTCAGAAGCTGTACTGCTGCTTCACTGCATACAAACGCCAATGCTCCCTTGGGCTGCTTTTATTTGCTGTGGCATTTTGATGTGCCCCAGTTTTTAATCAGGGCCAGCTCATCATCCTTGGGGAAAGTGGATTGCTGACCCCTACTACACACTTGAAGCCACCAAAATGGTGGATAGAAATCTGCTCTCCCACCTAGGGTCAACAATCCTCACCTCATCCACAAACTTGTCTGGAGTTACATAATGAAACATTTACAGAGTGAAATTTACTGTCTGACAATGTGTAAACACATGGCTCAGTCTGATCAGCTGCTGTCAGCTCACCTCTTCTACATATATATCCAACCTTGGGAATCTACCCACATTCCAGGTGTGTGTATATATAAAATAGATTTTACAGTCTCAAAATGCCAAGAGTATATTACATTACAGGAAATTTGCTGGTTTGTCTTCTCCTAGAATTGTATTTTATCCATGGGACTCTCCATGTAAACATACATATAAACTCATAGTCTTTGTAGCTACTATATATTATATACTATATACTGTCTTCCCCTGAAAAACAACCTCATAGGTTGTTTATACAACAAGCTTAAAACCAGCCGTTTTTACATTTATTGTGGCGGCGACCTCCAGCGGCCGTAGTATGTGTGACATGACCAAATGACGAAGTCAGGTGACATAGTACACAGGATAGGAGGGATAGGTTAAACAAACAGGACTTTGACCCAAGAGACTTCTGCTCATGTCCCGCATGAATAAAGTTATAACAAACATATTTTAAACCAATCCATGATCTTTTCCTAAACCTTACCACGTGTTTAAAAATGCAACTGTCACGTTTAGGGATGAGGATGTGTTGATGTCCTAACACCAATAAGGGCGCTAATTTAGGAAACGCTCCTGTGGGTCATATTAGAGGGTAGGAGGACTTGATTAGTTTTTAAGATGATGACCCATTTGATGTAAAATATATATAAAGATTTTGAAGCTTCTCTTCTGCTTAATGTATTTAAACTCTATTAAGACCTGTACATAAACGCCCAAAACTCAGAACAAACAGATATAAACACTCCTTTGTACCTGCAGCTATTCTACTTTTTAATTCCGTAAAGACCCACAGATAATTTATTGACTTACTATTTATTGAATTGCATTTATTGTTTTAACTGCCTGCAAGTTGGCAATCTCTGTAATGTGTGTATGATTGTGTGTGATTTGTACTATATTATCTGCTTCACAACAAATTGTCCCAATGGGGGACAAATGAAGTAATTTGAAATTGAACTTGTACAAAACCTGTGCATGGGCAGTAGAACTAGCTTGATTATTAAAGGCAGGGCTGTCATCAGGAAAGGTTTTAGTGAAAGAAAGGCAGGCCTTGCGGGACTTGGTGGTGGAAAATCAGCTTGATGTACGTGATAATTCATTTTGGTTATGTACTCAGATTCACCAGGCACAAGGATCGTGTCATTAACTCATACCTGATTCAAGTGATTTATGTTGACATTGCAGTGTTTAAAGCTTTAGTGAGTATGTTTTTTTTTATATTGATGAACGTTCAAACCATTGCAAAATGAGCTGCTACAAAGCTAATTAAGTCCATTAACTCCACACAACTCTCTCTGTATTTCTTAGTATGGCTATGTTCAGAAGATTGTGTCGTCTGGCAACATTCACGTAAAGATAATTTCTGAAGAGTCCATGTTACTTAAAATGCATGAGTTCAATATGATCAAACTGTTACCATGGAGACATTTCATCAAAGTTTACAGTTAGTGTACTGTGGGATTACTGGTGTAGTAAACTGTATGTTCTAATTCTGCAGCAGATAATGAGTCAGACTGCGTGGTACTTTATGTACTGGAGGCGGATCACACTAACTGAATCTGACTTATACTAAAAGGCCAACATACAGTAAATGGCAGAGGATGTGACCTATTACATCCTCTGAGCAGGGCTCCAACGTTGATGCAACACATACATAAACACATTGTGCATCGTTCTCACCCCAATTGGCAGTTTGGTTTATGAGTCAGGGTCAAAAACAGCAGGTGAACTTCCTGTGATGCCATCACATGTGTGTGTGTCAAGGGGGGCTGCCAGGAAATGACATATTGTCTAGAAGGCGATGCTGCCAGTTTGTGTGTGCACGCGCACACACCCACACCCACACACACAGACACACACACACACACAAACACACAAACACACTTTGGACATTTGTCTGCGTATCTTTCTCTGAGGCTCCCATATGTTTCTAATCTCTGTCCCTTAGGACAAGATGCTTGATACCATTATTCATGTCCTGTTCATATGGACCACATTATCTCAGGTTGCTGCTGGGGGTGTATGCAGGGCAATGTTGTGGATGTCAGTCAATAGAGCTGAAAGCAGTGTTGCCAACTCTTTTCCAATGAAGGTAGCTAGCACTACCTCCAAAAGTCACAAAAAATCGCAGGATTGCATTGGATGCTCTTTTGCGTATCTGTGATGTCAGCGTGTATCATGTTTCTATGTCGGCTGACTGCATGCTGCACGGCACAAATGTAGAGGGAGAGGGAGACCTGTGCTGTTGGCAGAAGAGCCATGGACTGTGAATACTCTAAACGCACATGGAAATCAATTGAGGTTCAATATATCTTGTTTTTTTCCTGATGGTCAAAAGTTGCTGAAAGGGTCTGAAATCTCAGTAAATTTAGCAAGAAGGTCACCAAGTTTGCAACACTGGCTACAAGCATTCTTAAAATAATACAGAGGTTTATTTTCCGTGGTTACGTATTTGACAAATTTGTGGAAATAGGCAACATTGTGGAATGAGATAAAACCATATCTATAGTCTCTGAAAATATGTTTTTAAAATTGTTTTTGATAAGCAACAATCCAGACCACACTAATTCTACAGCCACGCCAGCAGCCAGGGCTGTATTAGAAACAGCTGTGCTTTGAGCTAAATGCTAACATTAGCATGCTGGCATGCTTGTGAAAATATTAACAAGTTAATGTTTAGCAAGTATAATCAGAGTGCAATTTGTGAGAAAGCAGAGTAGGGGATATTTTTTTGATCATACACAAAACTAAACATGCACGAATTAATTCCCTATTAATACAGGATACAGCGCCACTCGGCCAGCCAGGCCACAACACCTATGGAAGCCGAAGAACGGAGTTCACTTCCCGATGAACAATAAATACTTTCACCCAAGAAACACCCAGTGTTTTAACCACAATCTTTTTCCTAAACCTAACTAGTGATCACCGCATGAAGCTTGCTTTTTCTGGTTGAACTCAACTTCCATGGCCACTGAAAGGACCGCCATTCGGCGGTGACTGTAGTTGGCTCACAGTCAACCGTTGGCAGCTGATCAACTGTTGCTGGTAGCCGGCGTCCTGGAGTGCTGTAGCGGCTGAATACAACCAGCAACTGTGGCTCCAATTTTATCGATCTATGGCACTATGTGTTCACGTTAAAGCGCTTTACTTAGTTAAAAAATTATTTAGCAGAGGCAGAGCTATGTAGACCAGAAAGAGGGAAATCCCACGCATTGCAGATTAATTTCTGAGCTGCATGTGCGCTCTTTAAAAGAAATATTTTCATTATGTGGTGGTGAACCCCCTCTTAATTCCTTTAATTGCTGTCTGTACTGATTCCACTTCTCCTCTTGTATCCATCTGAAAGTTGGCAGTGGTTTCAGTCAGAAGTATGTTCTTGTATCAGTGTCACATTAAGATACAATACCAAATCCGCACTCCTCACAAGTGTTCCCAATTCACTCAGTTCATTAACAAGGAACATTTCTCCTATTGATCACAGCCTGAAAATCTTTCTCATCAAATCAGATGCATATCTGCAGCAGTGGCTGCTCATAATGTGTTTCTTAACTGTTGGAGCAGTTTTGTCTTTGAAAGCCCAGGGCTTTTTGCTTACAATTAACATTTTTAAAGACCTCTCATGTCATAAAACCTTTGTTTTAATGTGATCATTCATCTGGGAAGCATCTGCAGGATAATGGTTTTCTCATGGCATGTTTTCAGCTCACAATTATTCTTAGCCCAGGGCTAATTTAGCCCATTACAGTTTTTAAATTTAGATTTTAGACGTACAGCTAACACTTCTATCCGGAGCTGCGCACAGTGAGAACTGGATTAGGCTTCAATTTCAAGATAACCACCATTAGCGGCGACAAATGCATTGTTTTAAATGCGCTGGATGCATAGGCTTCTTATAGGTGTGGTTTAACCCACATTATTTAAAAACCTTGCTACCTCAGTCAAGCACTGAACTGAACAGGAGCAGGACAACAGAAAAGGAGCAAACTAAATATATTCGAGAGGCAGCCGCTATACTCAATGTATATAACACTATATGCAATGTGACAGTCACAGTGACGGACCCATAGATAATTATTTCCCAATCCGGCAGTTGCCATCAGCTCAACAAGTGTTTTAGTGTCTTTCAGCACATTGTTTTGGTATTACAGTTGATGTTATAGAAAGATTGCCGATGTAATTCCAGCTCTGTGTCATGGCAGTGTGGGCAGTGTGATTTAATGAACGGTGTCTGACTTCCTTCTAGGTCTGCCGAGATGCCGGATGACGCAACTCCTCAGTGCATTTGCACAACAGAGGCAAACCAAACGCAATTTATTTACACTGCCCACACAAAGATGACACAGAGCTGGTTTAAAACTGGCATCCTTTAAGTGTTTTTTTCACTCTTGCTGCTCTCATCAGTATCATTTGTTAATGAAGACAGCCACTTTCTGTGAAAAAGCCTTGATAAATCCACTGTGCAGAATGCTGCCTGCCCAGCACTAAATGGAGGAGATACACTACATTTATTAGCTAAAGATAGGTAAGACATAGCTTGTTTAAGTTGTTGGAGATATAACCAAAGTAAAAGGAGAGTACATATTGGACTTAAATCTTTAAAATGAATACAGGTTTAAGGAAAAGAGGAGATCCGGTCAGCCTCAGTCACAAGGGGGGGCAAAAAAGACCTCTCACTGCCTGATTTTACCTGATTTTTATTCATTTCTCCATTCATCCAGGCTAGTTGATGAGTCGTGAACACTTTATTTTTATGGGCATATTACAGTTAGTAATTTGAAATGGCATAATAATGTCATTTGATGCTGATTTAATGTCACTTCATATTTGGATTTAGTTTCATTGGAGAATTGTACCATTTGCAGTTTAGGAGTGGAGCAGCTGGAGTTGGGAATGTGACCTGATGCAAACTGTCAGTGTAAGTAGGCATTGTTGTTGAAAGTGACTGCAGTTTGTCTACATTTCATTTCTTTTCTCTTGACCTAAACTGACAAAGACTTTCTGTCTGCTAAGTCTTGTACTGCTTCAAAATACATGAACCTGGCCAGTCTGGACCAATGATTCAGACATATTTTAAAAATCATATGGGGGGTCGAAACTGCTCTGCAGTCTGCAGCGTCTAGAGATTCACTCCTCAACCCATTTAGACTACAGGCTAATCTGTGCCAACAGCTGGGCTACTGCAGCTGCACTCAAAATAAGAATAAAACTCATCTAGCGTGACGTAGCATTAACTCATATGCTAACTGTGACAGGTCTAGGCTAACCCACTTCTGCGGACTACTGTATAGTCTGCTTTAAAATGTCTCTGTGTGAAATGGTGTTTTGCCCAGAGCCAAGAACCAATTTAGTGTACAGAGAGGACTAGTGTGAGAAACGCTCGAGGGAGCTATAATCAATCATCATTTTTCAAAGAAGGGTGGTAAGTGCATTGCTCATCTTTTTGATGTTGCATTCCCCTCATTGCTGAAGTTGCAGAATTCAGCTTTATTCAGCAGTATTGAGGTTGACGTCAAGGCAGTGAGTGGCAGTCATGATGCTGGAGGTGGTTGATCCATCACTGAGAGCATTCCCACCTGAACAGCAGCTGTGTTAAAGAATATTGGCCACATTCTTATGTCATATTAATCAAACAAAGCCTGTGTGTTTTCTTTTTCTGAGTCTTACGTCAAGGCCAACTCCTTATTTATTTATTCGTTACACATACACGCACACACACACACACACACACACACACACACACACACACACACACACACACACACACACACACACACAAACGCACACACACACTTGAAGAAGATAAGATGTTGCAGATATCATTAGACTGACTGGTAAATAATAGATCAGTTGGCAAACAGAGTATTCTCTGTCACTATGCTAGAGCCTTTTGGGCTTCTTCACCTAAACGCTTTGAAAAAGAATTACACTTATTATGAATAATTTATTGGAAGTAAATGATCTTCTTCATTTTTCTCTATACAATATATGCATTGGTGCTACTTTTATTATTACTGGATCATCAGAGTTGCAGAAACAGTAATCACTGTCAGAATGGGAAAAGCGATTAAAAGCGTTATTTTGCACATTTTTTGCATGTTTTGCCATTTCTTCTTCACTGACTTATCATTACACTGAAGGCTAATTTGAAATGTTGTCAAAAATGCACCTATTTCTTATCTGGAAAAGCAAATATTTCCCAAAATGTCAAACTATACCTTGAAGGAAGATTAGGTCTACCACTGCAAAAGATAGACTCCACACAGACGACATATATATATTTTTTTATATCTTGTCATAAAGTGCAGGAGATGGAAAGTGCCATTGCCTTCTTTAGTGTTGCACTTCCCCTCCAAGTTTCTCCCACTCAAGTTATTAACAGCTGTGTTATGCCATAAGTCTGCCTTATTCCCACAAGCACAAGTTTGAAAAAGATTGTTAAAGTTGTTGGCCACACTGAACCAGAGAGAGAGAGAGACTGAGTTTTAGAAAGAGAGTTTGCCAACAGCGCCAATCGACCTACTTCCGATTATGCGGTGCAGATCAGTTTCAGATTTTTGGCCAATGGGTGGCTGCATGTACGGGTAAGGTGGAAACATTTTTGGTGCAGAGCAGAGACTCTGGGTTTCAGAGCCGCTGTAACCACAACCAATCACTGGGAAAATCTCCCCAAAGCCATCTCTCTCTCTCTCTCTCTCTCTCTCTCTCTCTCTCTCTCTCTGTTAGTTTCCAATGCCCTGACTTTGGTGCTTACAGTTTCTAGTCTTATCAGATGTGGGGGGGCCTCGCAGTGGCTGTCTAGGAGGTACGGTCAGTATTATTATGTTGGCTGATACTATCAATGTAGATTTATAGCGATTTGGTGGTGTCTATTCACATTCACTAGTGGCCAAAATATAAAGTCCATTGACCAACGATGCTAATTCCTAAAGACGATGATGACGTGCGAGCTAAGTGTACCGGCAAACACGTTTTGGGTGTATCCTCCACATTGTGTGGATCCAAATGAAAGCTTCCTAGTTCAAACGGTTGAATGAAAGTGTTTGTCTATTGCATCTTTATATTTATACATATGAGATTTCTGTGCCATTGTTTTAACCGTAACCGTGTTCTTTGGCAAACCAAATTAGAGTATTTTTCAGCTTGCGTTTTATTGTAATTGAGGCCTTTGTGACTATCAGTCATGCTTGTAGATATTCAGGAAATGCACGGTCCAGAAAACCCATGTCAGAGCAGGTAGCACATGTTCCTCTCACTGTTAGTTTAGATAGCTTGGCCAGCTGCCCCGCAGGTAGATCCAACCAGCTACAGCAGTTTTCCCGGGAGCTACTTTCTGTGTTTACTGTACTTAGAAATATTTGACATTACTTATTTAAAATTGAAGTTGAAATGAAAAGTTTAAGGCGGCTCAACTTGCTCGCCCTGTTACATTGGCGAGTGTAAAGATAGCATGACGCAGAGTCAAATGGCCACATCTATGAGAATAAGACCCGGGTTGAAAAAATACCACAATTGAAACTTAACCATACCTCATTCATGTAATGCTGTACTTTAACCATATGATAATACTGTGTGATGATAACTAAATCACAGGGGGAAGAACTTTCACACACAGTACTAACAGTATTTCCTGCTTTGCTTTTAACAGAACTCCTCCACACCTCCTCTTTCTGCCCTTTCTCTCTCCCCCTCTGTATCTTTCTGTCTCTCTTGATGGGAGTTTTGCTTTCATCAGTGAAAAGAGGACTTTAACTAGGCTTTCCCCACACATCTTCAACTAATCTACTGCTAAATCAGCTGACAAATATTGTATCTGAACAGCTTCATCTCATTCATACATCTACTTTCTAATCCCTTTCTCGTTTAAGCAACTCAAGCTACATCAATTTGTGGTTCTTCAGTCCATACTGAAGCTGTGTGTGAAGCATGAAATACACACTTGTTACCCACATTTCTGTCACACAGCACAGATAACACAGACTATTGCTTCTGCAGAGGGAATCTGGTTGCTTGCTAGTGTGAAACTTACTGCACGACTAAGCTTATTATGTAAATACCCAATATGTTCTCAGCGATGGCAACGTGTGGGCTGTAATCAGGTTATTTTTACAGCAAGCCGTCTGTTTGTCTATGTGTCCAAAGTTTGAACAAGTCAGTGGCACTGGCAGTATGGCTGGGTCAATAGAGATCAGCTCTCTGCCTTTATGGTAAAACTTCCTAGAAGAAGGTGCAATCACATCAGCGATGGGCTGTGATTATAGCCTGAGACGCTGATGTTTTCATTTCCTGTGTCATTTAGCCCTGGGAGCTCAGCCAAGCCTTGACTCAAAATGAACTGCCACATTTGAGATCAGTGCACATGCAGTGCCATTCTCTGGCAGGTTGGATAACTTCATATGTAAGAATGCATGTGTAAACTGTCATGGGTCTTTTTTTTTGAAGCTACAGCAGGTGCTTGCATGAACACTTTATCTGAAATGTGAAAGGATGCGATGCAAGTTGGGAAAGAAGAAGTTCAAGACTTTTCATCTTTTATTGAACAAAGTCACTGAGGCCACTATTTTAACGATCTAGGCGCGCACGGCGTGAAGCGAATGGCGCAGGTGTCAAAATCCACTTTTGCTAGTTTCACGACAGAAAAAAGTGTCCAGGTGCCGGTTGCATGGTTAAGCATATTCCTACAGAACACGAGAACCAAACCTTTTCTGTACAATTGCATTTTTTTATTTATTTTTTAACAGCATCCAAAACACACCATTTACAGAAGTAACACATCCCCTCCCCCAAACACCCCCATTCGTCACCGCCACTTATTCCAGCCCAGTCTGGCAGTTCGTGAAATGGGGATGTTATTTAATCTCTTGATTTGTGTACAGGGACACCATTTTCTTGTTTTGTTCTTGGCAGTAGGCAGGAATTTTAGAGTAATGTAGTTCAATGGGAAGCATCTTTCATGATTACAGCACAGTTACGGTAGTGAGCAGTATTGAAAAGCCAAACATTTGTGTACGGAGGTTGGTTAGGGTGGTGGATGAGTCAAATAACACTGGATTTTCACCTCAGGGACCCTGGGTCGCATCCCGCGTGTGACGGCTCCTCTTCCTGGTCTTTTCCTAACCACAACTGTCCCGTTGTTGGAGCGCGTTCCGTTGGTGACGGTCCCTCCGCCAGCGTGTGGCGTTTCATTTCCCCGTTGTTGCGTACCCCAGAGACCGCAGATCGTGTCCCGGTGGCTGTTGTTCAAAGACCACCACAAAATGAACGAGAAAATGGTGTCCCTGTTGACGAATCAATAAATCAAAATAACGAGACGAAATGCCGTAACACCTTGTTGCTTATTCAAAAAGAAAATGAAGACAAGCTTGAACAATACCTTCTCAGTGAGAGTGTCTTGATATACAGTGCTGTGAGTACTCTAGACATTTTAGAGCTCAAATAAAAATAATGGCAGAAAATAAATAAAAAGTAATGCTGACCACAAACTGTTCTTGATTAGGAAGAATTTCCAAGTGAAAGAAAGCAACCCTGTATAGGTGAAAAGAACCCCGAAATGATTTTGGGTTCAGATCCAAGTAAAATGGTCCAAGTTTGAAAAAGGCTCTTGTTGGCAGAGAGCAGTTATTTCTTACTGGACTGTTTTTAAAGTTGGCTTCAGCTGGCCATACAATAACATGGCAATCAATCCGAGACCTTGTTGAGAGGGCGGCTTCTCACCGCGCTTCCAAACTGAGAGAGAACGTGATCTGAACGTGATCCCACCCCACCCTGCCCAACTCCAGGAAGAACTTTAAGACCTTCTGTAAAGTCTGGGTGGAAGACAAGGTTTACTCAGAAGTAAATGAGGAAAATGTCTGCGTAGCCTTTTGTTGATAAATTCAGGTAGATTTTAAATTGTATTACGATAAAAAAAACATACCCAGATTTTTTTTATTCCAGAATTGTGCAATAGGTTTTATAATACCTCAACTAAGTCAAGCCCTTGAGGGACAATCAGCGCTTCGTTGCAGATCCCTTTTGTCTCTTCATCTTCTCTTCATACTCCTCATGTAATTCCTTTGCTTGGAGAGAAGGGGAGACAGACGGGAGGCTTTGGATTCATTCTGCCAGGAGATCCAGGAGGTCTTACTGGGAGCAGATGCAGCAGTTATGAGACAGAGTCATGTTTGGAAAGGGAGGCTTTGAGCATCCTGGCAAATCTCTATGCCGGTGGGAGGGCCAGTTGGAATTGGCCAGAACCTTTCAGAAAGGGTATTCAGGATTATCAAGTACGAGAGGAAATCATTAAAAAGAGGGAGGAAGAGAAATGGTGAGAGTGAGAGAAGGAGGAAAAGGAGAGAGGAAGTCAGGATGAGAAAATGATTTAACCAGCCAACAAACGTCTAAACGAGCGCAATTAAAACAATCAAAGGAAGTCCAACTTTCACAGTGGCAAAAGGATTGTAAACCTGATCACAGCTAAGTGGAATTAATGAAATCCAAGGTATAAAGGGAAGGGACACAACGTCTGTGTCACTACTAATTCTTTGCAGCTGTGTTCATGCAGTTCCATCTGCAACGAATATTCAACCAAACGCAATGCAAATAACACATCTTCACTGATGTTAAAGGAGCACAGAGAGGCCTTCAGACAAAGAACAAATGTGTCAACGCATTAAAATAAAGAAATAAAAACTAAAATAAAAGCGCAGTGCTAATAGACACGATACTGTGCAATAACAGTATCAATATGTTTGCATGTGGTGGGTAGAAAACATTGGGTGGAACATCCCAAGAAGGAAAACTAGGGCACTTTTCAGCTGAGTGCAAATTAGCTATTAGCATCTAGCAATCTGTTCAGAGCCATGAATGAGGTCGATGATAGTTTTGCAGATACTCGTACAAAAGAAACACCTGTTTTGAGGTTAAGACTGCTCACACTGTTACTACGTGTTCACGGTTCTTAAAGGGATGTTTAAGTTGTTTTTGTTTTTTTTACAGAGGATGGCAGTCAGCATGGCGTCGGTTTGGAGAAGCAGGCAGGAATACCTACACAGAAGCTGAGCAATGGGGCCAGCAAAACATAATTTTACATAAAAACAGTCTCAACAACCCATTTCACTTTAGGTGTATAGTGTGTTTAGAATATTTTCACCACTTTACCCTGACGTCATGCAGCTCTTTCCGTCGTAGGAACTGAAGCCATTATTACCATCTATGCTCTCTTCAAAGCCACCAGACTCCTTTCACAAAAACAGTAATTTTATCCCTCATAACACAGGTCGACGGCTGGCTCGATCGGTAAGTTGGTATGTGGTGTTGTGTTCCTTTGTTACATCTAAAGTAACCCCTTTTAAACACCAAAGTCGCACAATGGCTAAAATACATTAGCTGCTGCCTCTTGTCCACAGCAGAACATTGCTTAGCTTCTGTGCCGGTACTCCTGCCTGCTTCTCCAAACCAGCTCGCCACCTACTGCAGGAAATACGCTGACTACGGAGAGGTAGCCCCATTCAAACCCAGTTGTAAAAAAAAAAAGTATGAACTGTCCCTTTAAACGTTTGTCATGCTCGATGATCCATGCTGTGGTGACCAGTTTGACATGCTTTTCAGTGTGGGACTCGTTACTTGATACAGGTGGCAGATCATTTATACACAAGGCTGTGTCTCATTCTGCATTATTCTATCAGTACACTGCTAATGTGCACTGACCACTTACTGCCACAGTGCTCATCTTCGATGGTTAGTATTGTCCCAAAAGGAACGCTTATGTTAAAACATTTCCCAGAAATGACAAGCGGTAAGCTTGGCTCGCCGCCTCTCGAAATCTGACGAAAATCTATTTATTAATTTTTCAAAAACAGACAGATTAAGCAACTGTATGGCCTATTTCTCGTGTTACGTAATGTTTTCAGAAACAGTTTTGCAAAATACGAGATTGTATTCACCAAGGCGGAATTTTGGGAAGGACACTTTAGATATGGTATTAGGGGACCACTGAGGTCTGTATAAAAGCATCCAAAGATCATCATGTCATGTGACCTTTAATCTATCAACTGGCGTTGCTCTGGTTGGTTGTAGCGCTATCCTATTGCTTGCAGGGGGAATTTGAAAAACAACCGTTTATCCCGCCCCTTGGATTGAGCCCTGCCAATGCTGAGTTCCCAGACCCAACATTTTGATGTGGGTCTGGCTTGTCAGGCTAGATTCCCATGGTAATTTAGGGTCTACATTCTCATCACTAATTAGGCAAATGAAAGATCTCTGCATCTTCCACAAACCACTACAATTCTAAACTTGGGCTCAGCTGTGCAAAAGGTAAATTAACAATGCATGAGTTTGCAGTCTGTCTTGTTACATACAGTGTGAACGAATTGTTGTGTGAGTCAGCAGACCTCACAACACTACACATCCTTTATCCAACCCCTAAAATGTCACATGTCAACCCCCGAGTATCAGACCGGGCTTCTAGATGTACATTTTATTCACATGTGACAGTGTGTCCCATAGAAACAAAGAGATCGTTGTGATCAACAGTTCTATTCCTGATTGTAATGTGGCTGATGTTTTCCAAAATTTAAATTGAGTTTTCCATTTAAGGCAAACGGTGATAATTCCTCAGATATGTGTGCGCGTGCATGCGTGCATGCGTGCCTGTGTGTGTGTGTGTGCGCGCGCGCGTGCGTGCCTGTGTGTGTGTGTGCGTGTGTTTGCAAATTGAATCCTCATCAACGGGCTAATGATGTGGCTCACCTAACTTTTCTGTAGCACATTCACACGCTGATACACTGAGTTGTTCCTCATCCCCTGGCGTTAGTGGAAAATCATTGATCCACCTCGTTACATCAGACCCTTCTCTATTATCCGAGGAGATTAGAGAAAGGCCTCTTCATTAGATCCAGATTTGTTTGTGTATTACGGGAGAGCCACAAAGTCAGTGAATAGCTCTTTTGCCAGGCAATTGCACTTACATAACTTCATTTTACTATCAAAAGATGATACATGAAATCATGACAGTATGCTTGATACATTTAAAGATGAGTAGACCTTGATGAAAGGCTTGCCTGTAAAAGCAGGACTGTGAAACCTTGATTACATTACTTACTCTACAGAAACGGCAGTAACAGACGATGGCATCATCATCACCTACTGGAAACAACGCTGAGACACAGAAGAGACTTCTGGGACCATGGAAGACTCACTCTTACACTTTGTTGTTATTTGAAATAAGCCCTGAGCCTTCTATCGCCCTCTAGTGGCCTTTATTTCATAAATCCTTCATCCACACACACACACACACACACACACACACACAGAAAAATATGATACAACGTGCAGTTTTGTATTGGTTGATTGAAGTATTAAAAACAATCAATAGGCCTCTATCTACCTCATTTAATGAGAAGGCAAAAAATATAAAGAAACAATGTAAACATAAAACTTCGGGGCCTCTATTCTCAGCCCAACTGACAGTGTTTCTTTATAAAACTCATTGAAACCACATTTGTCCTCATATAGGTCATGGTTGTAACATTGCCATGAAATACAAACTATGACTGACTTTTCTGACTGCAGTTTTCCAAATATTAAATTCATAAATATAACTAGTAAACCAGGTTCAGCACTTTACTGAAACCTTTATACCTGTAGCCGAGGTGTTTGAAAAGTACAATAAGGTGACTTATTAAATAGGCTACATTACGCTTTTTTTTTCTTCTTTTTTTCCGAAAATGACGAAGTTGTCTTTGTATTTAGGTAAACTGACACTCCTGTCCTGGGTACAAAGGTAAAATCGTACAGTGAAAAACTCCACTTAAAAAAAAGTTAACTCACTGTTTATTTGCATGAACAAGTGAGCTATAACGCCCTGACAGAATAAACAGCTTGTGAAAAACATTTCAAACTGAACTGTGGACTGTTTTTCTAGGAGAATTTGGCTGACGAGAAGTGGGATGCGCGTGCCAGTACGCACATGCGCATTGGGTGGGAAACACGATTGAAAACGGGCAGCTATGCCGCGCGGTGCAGAAAACGGGCTGGACACGTCCGCTTGGAACAACGGCCGGTGTACCGGAGGACTGACCCGGGGACTGCAGGACCGGGAGGCTGCCGACAGACGTTAACAGCGAGACGTTCCCCGGGGGTAACCTCCTGAAACGGCGGCAAAAGCAGAGGCGCGAGCGGTCGACGAATCCTTTCCTTCTTCCCTTTCTCCTTTCCTCTCCTCTGTGTTCGGCACCGCGACAGAGACACCAAGACATCAGCAATGTTGCTGCGAAACGAGTAGGATTTATCCCCGTTGTCCGTTTCTTTGTATCGACTGTAAATAAAACTGAACAGAGACAGTAAGCGACAACAGCGGGGTTAACTATGGTTTATTTGGCGGTCCGCAATAGGAGATGTCTTAATAGCTGCTGTATGGGGACGCTATGCTTGCAGTTGTTGCTGTGGATTTTATGCGCCGTGAACGGAGAGGAGCAGCCGTTCAGTGTAGAGGTAAGAACCGGGACCGTTATACGTTGACATGACAACATTTCAGAAAAGGAACGACACATTTGCTTTCCCTCCTATTAGTCGGCATTATTCTTATATTATTTCAAAAGAATAATACATTTGAGGCACATTGTTGCCCATGTTCAGTCTGTGTTGTTTCAGTAACAACAGGGTCTTTGTGAGGTGCCCAGCTGCTTTGTAGTTCCATCCTGTCCTTTTCTCCACTTTTGAATAATTTTTTTGGGAGGCATTTGTTGATATTTATGATGGAATATGTAGGCAACATAATAACCTTATGTATTTCCCTTCCTGGGCTTGTTTGTGCTCTCAAAGTGGGCTAACATTCCAGCTGAGATGTATTGTCACAAAGCACAACAAGACGTAGCTTAATTTCATTATAATATGATCCAATAGAACATTTCCCCAGTATAAGCCGCAAGACAAGTTTTAAATGTAGTACATACTTAGTATCTCCCCATATAAACACCACATAGCCTACCTATGTAATTCAATACTAAGTCAACAACTGGAAAGACCTTCCCAAAGAAGTGAATGGGGCAAATATTCTTTGGCTCCATGGAAAGACCTTTGTGTTTTTAGGATTCTGTGACTTAATTCAGATAGTATCACTTCTAACAAAGGCAGTACATGCGCTTAGGCTTTATTCTGTTGAAAGAGATATTTTGGGTTCACAAGCAACAATATTTGCAGCTAGAAGAGATTTTAACTGAGAAACAGGGCACTTTTATTGTGATCTAATGGCCTGGCTTAATGGATTGTTAAAAGCCTTCAGGCTACAAGTGTTACACCAATACACTTTACCACTCAATTTGTATTTTTGTCTTTCTTTTGTTCAAGAATCTGCAGAACTAACAAGCTTTCCTCCCGTGGTTAAAAAAATAAATTAGTTTTTTTTTTTTTTTATCAAGGGCACATCTGTCTACTTTACATCCTCTTTTATTTCCAGAGAAAATCACCTCTGTTTAGCTAAAGTTGAATGCATGCGGCTATCATGAAGTGTTACGCCGAAACCTCTCGCCGTCTTTCACACTTGGCTGTACACACAAAACACAGACACACCACTCAGGAACATCCTGGCAAGTCAACTGACAGTCATACAAGTCTTACATCCACATATCCACATGATTTGCAAGCTTGGCATGCCACACGGTTCCTCTTTAGAGAAGCAGGGAATAGATTCAGTCCAGATGCTGCAGGTTATTCAGTTAAAACGTCCAAGCTCACATGACGGACAGATGAAGAACATTAGAGAGATGTAAAACGGTTTGATCTTTGTACTTAGATGATATATCTTATTCTGGGCTGAGTTAGTTGACCATTGTACCGTAAAATTACCAAAGTAACCTTTACTTTGGGCCATCACATGTCAAAAACCCAATCTTTTCAGTAAGACCTAGCCTTGTTCTTTGCTGCAAGAAGCAACAAAGATTACGGCTGGTATTATTATTATTCTCATATATTGATAATTTATTTCAAGTTCCTGACTTGGCGTCACATTCTCTTCTCCCACGTCCTTGCATTTATTATCCTCCCCCGGCACTTGCATCTTGCCCTTTCTTCTACAAGCTTTTCTTTGTCATACTTACATGTGAATGTATTGTAGATATGGCACTCAGATATTTCCATTTTCTGTTGGCTACTTGCACTTTAGAAATGTCAGTCCTTGGAAAACGTATAAACTGCTTTTGGATTTTATATGTGCTTAGCACTTAAAAACATAGGAAACACAAAAGCTTATGGTTTAAGAATACGCGTTTAAGTTTTTTAAGTCGACAGTCAAACATTTCTGAATGTATAAGGGTGATAGCATTATAAGAAGTTCTGAGTGTATGTGGATGGCAGCCTATGACAATGCCTGGCATGACCTGCCAAGAGAATGCAGTATTAAATAAATGCGGTAACAGTAGTTTCCTATCTGACTTTGATCACTGTATTTTCAGCTTCCTGACATAATAGTTATGTGTTGCAGGAATTCAAAGCATCCAAGTTCGTATAGTCAGGGCTGTGCAATTAATTACATTTTTATCCCAATGCAAAACAATGCAATCGAAAAAAAAACTATTATTTTGCACATTACAGTTTGCAACTAAACTCCTATTCAATCAAATCAATGGGGAAAGTATTTAGGGAAACTTCACAGTTCTAGGTTGTTTTTTACTATCGATTTGTTTACTGCAATTGATTCACTCTTGTTTTAATTTCAATAAATGCAACATCTTCGTCTTTATCAAGTCAAGGAGTAGCCTTGTTAAGTAATTGTGATTTCAGTATTGAACAAATAAGTGATTATCATTTAATATCATCGTCATTTAATTACATAATCGACCCGCCAAAAGCATCAAGTTGCCAAAAGTGTCTAGTGTTGGGCAGCTTTCAGATGGAAGTCTGTGTAACTGTGGATGTCCAGTAGGGCGTCAGTGGAGATGAAGATGCTCGCACAGTGGGCTATAAACTGGGTACTATAATGCAAAAATATAACTTTATTTGACCCTAAGACGTCACTAAAGCAAGGCAAAGCTAAAGCCTGTTGATTAGCTTTGTAAACAGTGTTGCCATGTCCAGCTTCAGAAGCCCAACCGGTCAGTACAACGCTGCAGTTAGAAGGCATTCTACAGCCAGCAGCAGGGGGACTGACTGATGTCCCTCTGTATGTCTGTGATGTTTAAAACACTTTTCTGTTTTAGACTGTGGACGTTGTTGAACTGACTTTGTCATGACTGTGTGCGCACAATATATCAATATCATATCTACGTTGATAGGGTTTGCCCCCTTACGAGAGTAGCGTAAGTGAGAGCGAGAATGGCAGTGGCCCTTAAGTGATTGCCGTCTGTGACCGTGTGGTCTTGCAAGGAGAGTGAGCGGTAACGAAGAATAACTGATGAGTGCTACAAGCCTACAAGCCTGAGCTTAGGGCTGGGCGATATGAAGAAAATCCAATCTCACAATATTTTTGACCACATACCTCGATATTGATAACGCAATGATATTGTAGTGTTGACTAATGGTGCTTTCACAAAATATTTACACAATGAGATGTTTGATAAATAATCAGTAATGTGGATATAATGACTTAGTGGGTAAAGGCAAATAATAGAATAGTTACAACAGTCTGGTAAGATCAGAAAATAAGATGACTTTACTGTAATGCAGACTAACCAGGACTATGACTGAAATCATATTACAATACTACGATATCCAAAGTCTAAGATGATATTTAGTTGCACATCACGATATTGATAAAATACCGATATATTGCGCTGCTCTAGGCTACCTGAGGCTTTATCTATTGTCAATTCCGCTGGTAAATTGAAGGGTGTTAGCCGCAAAAAACATTGGCTCACAACATGTTGCAGCCATAGACTGTATGAAAAGATTGCTGCACAGGGTTTCCATTTTAGCTCAGTGTGAGAGTTAGTAAACACTTCAGCATTAACGTTAATGTGTCCACGTCCACCTTACCTCAATGGGACTGTCCAGGCTCATATGGAAAGCTGAAGTGACGTGCAACCTACATCTGTTTTTTTTCTCTCCATAAACTCATGAATGTAGGATAGAAGACAGTCGATGAAGATAGCTACACAATGATTGATGCTTTCATTATATTTCATATCACACAATATCTGTTCTCCTGTAAACTCGGCAAACATAAAGTGAGAAAAAGAAACCAAAAAATATGCGTTGATGATGTCATCACAGCGGTGGTGGCATGTGACCACGGTATTGGGGTAACGCGGTACCCATCCCAGGCCTACATGACACTAGATATGGCCTTAAAAGTGTTGTCTTTTTCATAGTTTTACAGGACGCATTAGTCATTTTCTGTTCTAGCTCTTCTGTTATTAAGTCAACTCCTTCAATTCTTTGGCAATATTGAGGTATTTGGTCCAAAAATCTGGTGATATTTGATTATCTCCATATTGCCCAGCTCGACGTATACCACAGGTTATAGAGGGTGATGATTTAGAGATAGTATTTCCTCTAAGTAGCAGGTGTGAGATAGGTCACCTTTTTTATTAATGTTGTTGGGACTGTGTTTTTTTGGCATTTTAGGCCTTAAATGACAGTACAGCCAAAGAAGTTAAAGGGGGGGCCGCAGCTATGACCCGCAGGCCAGAGTCTAACCTGGGCCCGCTGCGTCGAGGAGCAAACCTCTGTATATATGGGCGCCCACTCTACCAACTGAGCCGTCTGGGCGCCCAGGGACTGCTGTCTTCTAGTAAACTTTCTGGATGGCAGCTTCAGTGCTGACTCCCCGGATTTGACTTCATGGCTGAGTTTACTGTATTGTCAATTTTCTCCTTTCCTACAATTTTCTCTGCTCTGGATTACACGTTACAGAAAGTACAGCCTGCCACTGGGTGATAAAGCAGTTATTAACACTAACTTGTAACACCTCGCTTCAGCCTAACACTACAGATCTGGCAGTCTGTGCTTACTGCTGAAATAATTCCAAAAAGCTCATCAGCTTTTGTTTATCCGATTGTCTTCCCTCAAGAAGTAATTTTCTCTGCAAATTAGACAATGTCATTAACAATGGCACAGCCATGAGTTAATTTCATTTATCTCCTTGTGAGTTTGATTTCCAGTTTCAATCCATATTGAAACGCTAAGTTATTTTTCCATTTTTTTCTCTGCAAGGCCACATGTAGTACTGGAGGCGGGCTGTGCTAGCGCCGAGCTATTTTGGGTTCTTTTTATCATTAGCTTTTACATAACACACAGTAATTAAAAGAGAGATAACAGATTTGTAATCTCTTTTTCCTGTCTGTGTTTGACACTGTCTCACAGTTGGGATGAAATTTCTTTTAATATTGCATAAGAGTTGTCTCTACTCGGTGCCACAAACACACAGCCGCCCTGAACTGTGTTTAACTATCCTCCCATTTTATCTAAAGTGGTAGTTCTGAACACTTTCTAGTGCTTTCAATTTGATACACTATATATTCAACTTGGTTTAAAGGCCAAGTGCAATGCTGAAACTCTTAGCACTGTGCTGCTTTTGCACTGGATTGACTATAAGCTTACTCTAAAGCTTTACATGCAGGCACCATGGGGCTGATATGTTCATCACCTTAAAAGTTTTGGTTTCCGTTTCTGTCAAAAACATCTGGTTACAAAAGATCTTCATTTCTGGTATATCAAGTGCAGTTATTTCTGTGCTCAGTAGACTACCTTCTTTTCACTCTGTTGGGATATGGGATATTTTGTCTCATGGATAAAAGAAAAGAAAAGAAAGAAATTTGTTTATTAGTCCCCAATGGGGAAAATTACTGCACTACACTCTGTGTACACACTTTTTGTTAGTACTCACACACAGGCCTGAAATACACACACATGCTCAGGACCTATACATGCACTATACATGGAGAGATGTCAGAGTGAGTGGGCTGCCAGCTGAACCAGCGCCCTGAGCGGTCAGGGGGGTACGGTGCCTTGCTCAAGAGCACCTGGCAGTGCCCAGGAGGTGAACTGGCATCTCTCCAGCCACCAATCCACGCTCCCAACTTTTTGGGTCCATACGGGGATTTGAACCAGTGACCCTCCGGTTCCCAACCCAACTCCCTATGGACTGAGCTACTGCCACCCCCAAGGGTAGATAGGGTTGGGTACCGAGACCCTGTGATAATAAATTTGGGTTTAGCAGAACCGGTATTAAAAAACCCACCAACGAAACCCAACCCTACTCATTTTCTTAGCTTTCTCTAGGAACACAACAACAACACAGAAGTGCCAAAGCCTCATGACAGGCGTCAGGTGCAGCGTTTGCTCTGAGTCACATTAAGTGCTTGAATCTGGCCACTATGCCCACCAGAGACAAAGCGAGGTTGCTTAGTCAGAGATAATCTGCTGTATAACAACGAGAGAGCAAAGTTGCTCCGGTGTACTCTCATCTGTTAACACATCCTGTCTCAGATGGATAAATGAATTAATAAAAGCTGGTTCAGCTCCACTCCGCTGAATATCAGTTTTAATTATTAACTCCACCAAGGATTTTATCTGTTTCCTCTGTCTGTTTGTCTGTCTGTCTGTCAGCAAGGTATCTCAAAAATCTATGATCAGATTTCCACGAAATATAGTGGACAGACTACAAACAAAAATAAGATTTGATTTTGGTCATGAGCCATCATTAGTTACTTGTTGACTTTTAGCAATGAATGTCATGATGTTGATTTCAGCCATATCGGCCAGAAACCCTACTGCAAAATTCAGAGTCCCATACTGTACCATTGGCATCGTAACTACCGTGGCTGTTTTCAGCACTATGCTAATGCTAAAGCACAGTCCAGTCCAATGCCAACTACTGACTACTGTTGTCCCCATGTGGGGAATGGTAGAGCTTCATTCCCATCACAGCTAATGTTACCAGTCGGCATGCTCAGCCTCTGAGTGGCATCTGAATAATGGAAAGCAACGTGTGTGTGTGTGTGTGTGTGTGTGTGTGTGTGTGTGTGTGTACAGTAGGGCTGCACAATAAATCGCAGTTGTATCAAAATCGCAATATGGACTAGCGCAATATCCAAATCGCCAAAGGGCACAATATTTGTAATTGGCAGAATATGTGTCTGACCATTCTAAATTAGGTATAGTGGAGATGTCCCGGCCTACAAATCACATCCTACAGAAGAAGAAAAATCATTGTTTGGTACAGATCCTTGCAAAAATCACACTAATCATTTTAATATCTTTCAGTGTTACTAATTTTCAATGAAAATGAGACAAAAACAATCATTCCCTTAAATATCGTGACTCATATTAGATATTTTTCTTGTATTTCGCAGCCCTAGTGTACAGTTGTGACTTCTCTCACCAATGGATTTGTGTTCTCATTCACATGTTCATTTGTAGCCGTGTGTCTTATTTTTGCTGGACTAAATGTAAGCTCTAATATAACTGAATACAACTAACACAAAATGTGTTAAAACAGTATGAAAAATCTTATTTGCTATTTTAAATGATAAGCGTTAGTTGGCACGATGTTTTTGCCCTGCAATTCACAGAAATCAATTGCCAGTCACACAGTGTACTTTGATACTTGGCTGTGTTTTTACTTAAAATTTCTCTAAATGAAGTTTGAATGTTCCTTTACTCTCTGTGCCGTGGCGGTTTTCAGTATATTATCCACTTTTTTCACAATTGTCCAAATTAGTCCTCAACAAGGAAAAGCATCACTTCAATAGGCTACTCACCGTTTGAGGCAGCAAATGTAAAAATTACTTTTACAATTGATCGTCTCAAAACTTTCATTTACATGGAAATATATTCAGTTATTTTTAAGTAAGTTTTCATTCTCAATTATTTTACAAAATAGATGTTAGATTGTTGCTGTGGTTTCTATGAAGTCATATTTTCTTCCTACATACAGTACACTTTGTTAATAGGCTTAGCTTCCATGTCTGCGTGTCTGCAGGTATATTTATACTTGTGTGATCAGCCCTCATTTCTCTCTGAGCGATCATGGATTGGATATGGATTCTAAGCACACACACACACACACACACACACACACACACACACACACACACACACACACAGCTTTCTTGACGTCATTTGGCTTTGGTAAGAGAGCAGATTTCAATGCCACTGGGGTGTCTGTGTTAGTCTGTTCACCCAATCCTAGAGAATACACAGCACCTGCACTGACCTAAATGATTTATGATCACACACACGCAGACGGTGACACACACGCCTGATTTTCCTCAGCAGCCACTTGTTATTGTTGTATGTGTTGTTTCCAATCTTTCTCCGTGTGTTGTCTACACACTTTTTCTCTCTGCGACATATCTTTGGTCACAGCTTACTGAGCTGTTAAATCTTTAATGACTGACAACTGCAACATTGGTTGATGCCAATGGGGCATCACACGTAAGGTTGTCAATTAAGCTGTTGACAGAAATGCTTGTGTTTGTGTGTGTGTTAGAGCCCGACCGATATATCGACGGGCCGATATTATCAGCTGACATTAGGCATTTCCCGATCTATTGGCATTTATAATGGCCAATTGAAAAAAATATTTACTCATCAGAATCATTTATAATGATAAATAAATGATTCTGAAAAATATTTTAAAAATTAAAATAAAAACGGACTTTCAACCTTGTTATGAGCGTTGGTGTTGTATTGTTTGTCCACCAGAGGGCACTGTACAACGTCCCTGAATTTATAAGACATCAGCTGGTGTCAGATGTCATAATTCAGACATGCCTTTTTGTCATTTTCCAACATCTTAAGTCATCAAAACGCTTTTGGAAAAATAAAACCCAAAATGATTCACCAGAAAAGGCACTGTTCTGATCAGTATGTATGATCACACTGTGACATTTTAGGGTGACATTTTTGTGACATTTTGTCCTAATGGGGCCAGGGAGATGGTGAACATGTTGTGCATTATGTATTTTCTGAGTGTGTGCATTTGTGCAAGTGCTCTGGGCTAAATATGAAGCAATGCCCCCGTTCAACCTCTGCAACAATCACACGGACCTGGGGTCATGAGGTGCAGATGATAGTCTGGGTATCATTCAAATGTCATGTTTTGCAAATGCAAATTTTACAGTATAATTTCAAATACAGCAGTTAATAAATGTGTGTGTGGGTTTGCGGTTACTGGTGTGGGCAGGGAGCCTGTGGTTGCCTTGACGACCCTGGTGCACTCGCCAGTGGGTTCTGTGTGTAAGCGATGAATAATTCAGGGTGGTCAGAGGCGGCAAGCTTTCCCAGGAGGCTGGGATCATGTTCCAACAAGTGACATGTGACCAGAGCTCCGGTCACTCCCAGCTGCTCTGCCCCCGGCTCTGTTACTGGACAGATAGATCCACTTTCTACTATTGCCCACATATTTTGTCATGCAATCAGAGAGATCGATGTCAAGTTGCGTGACACACTCACTGGATGTTGTAATATAATAGCTCTTCTTTGCTGAATACTTGGAAATGTAGCAAGAGGCATTACATTTTCAGACAGAGTAAAGTAAGACTTTTGAAGATGTGACATTTGTGAAACCCATGTTAGTTGTGGCATAATCCCTGTTCATTGGTATTTTTACCAACTGTATTCCTTGAAAACGGATCTGCTTTATCAACAAACAAAAAACAATTCTTGTTAATAATCCCTGTAAATAAAAGGGCTAGAAGTAGGGCTGGGCGATATGAAGAAAATCAGATATCAGGATATTCTTAACTAAATACCTCAATGCCGATGTTGTAGGGTTGACAGTTAGAGCTTAGATTTTACACAAAGAATCAGCATCAACATTAATAATGTTGGATATAATAACTAAATAGTCAAAGGCAATAATATAACAGCTAGAACTGGTACATTCAGAAAATTACATAACTTGACTGTAATGCAACTTTTATAACAAGCAAATGACAACACTTATCATATTACAAAACCAGAAATCTAAGACAATTCAGAGTTCGACATAAGCAATGGCCTGTGTGTGTGTGTGTGTGTGTGTGTGTGTGTGTGTGTGTGTGTGTGGGACCTCATTGAAAGTATGAGGAAGTAGTGGGGGGGGAAAAATGTTATGTTGGACGCTGCCATATCTGTCACATATCACAATACCAATATAATACTGATCTAGTACCTGGCCCTTGCTAGAAAGATTCCCATAATATGGGATTTCTTCAACTTTCTTAACTTTTTAATAATTGGTAGACCTAATCTTTTTGGCATGAAAAAAGACTTGGGGCAAGGTTTTCTGCTGCAGATTTTCCCAGCAGGGAGCTAATTGTATTCACTCAGCATCCCTGAGTGTAAATCATTCACTGATTAGATGTGTAGCTAAAGACCAGGTGGACTCTGGGGCAAGTACTGACAGAAACACGGCCCTAGCAGAGTAACTTATTGACATTTCACAGCCTACAGGCAGCAGCCACGCCCCCTGTGTAACTTGATGTTGGTGAAATTGCGTGGCAAATGACTCATAATTTGTTCCCCATAACTGCTAAATTAATGTGAAAGGTTATGCAGGAGTCTGGAGTTACCAGTCTCTGTTTTGGGACGTGAATCTTCTAAATTATGAAAGAATGTATACAGAGACACAATCCAAAATAGCCTGCACTTGGTTGTCTGATTATATCATATAATGTATTTAAATATAGTTATACTATAATAAGAAAACCAATAACTAGCATGTGTCCTTTTGTGTTTGACATATTTAGAGACAAAAAAGGCTGAGACAGCTAAACTATAAGCCAGATGCATGATAGGGTTACTAATGTTGCCCTTGCATATTGTATGTGTATATACTGTACATATATTTTACGACACTGTTAAAAAAATGCAAGAACCAGTTGTGTACTCAAGGTGAGTAATCCTTGTAAATATACGAGGTACAGTTTATTTCCTCTGTCCCATGCTACCCATAAAGCTTCTCTGAGTAGCTCAGGCCTGTAAACACACTCTCCTCTCTGACAAACCTGCTCTGACTACAAGCATAATTCTAAAATGCCTAATTACCTCCAATACTGCAGTGTGTAACACAGGTCTCTGGGAAAACTAGTAAAACATTGTGTGATTCGCACGACTGTCAGAGAAATTGACGTAAACTTCCATTTCAATAAATTAAAAGGACATGCAGGGGTGGCACTTCTCAAGCTTTTTACGAGACCCGATTTATGGTAGCATTTTCCAAAAAAGGACTTCTGTGACCAAAGAAAAGCTAAAATACTAACACATTTAAGCCATGGTCATTTTTTGAACGGTAATAGTCTTGTCATTACTTTTTCATACTGTGTATGGTCATGTAAATATTTCACACTAGAGAAAAACAACAGAATTCTGACTTTAAACTCAGAACTTAAATACATTTTTCACATGTGGCCCTTAAAGTCACTTTAATGTCAACAGTATACCCTCATTTTCCAACTGACATGTCCACCATACCCACTAAATGTACATGTGATCTGTGGCACAAGGAGCATGCTGTCCCTGTAACCTGAGGGGACCGAGCTCCTATCAGTCCATGGGTAGCAAACGTCAACTTTAGCAGCCACCGCACGCCGTCAGAGCGTTGCCTTGCCGACCAGGCTTCCTGTGCGTCATCTATAATGGAGTAATTCCATCGCCTTACAGGTTGGCCTTTCGATGGCACTCGTCGGCTAATTGGCCCGCCTTCTGCTAGTGGAGTAGCTGGCCAAGCCGGCTGGGTGAGAGGCGGTGTGGGGACATGAAGGCTCCAGGTTTACCTCAGCTCCGTGCGTGTGTGAGGCATCTGGATGAGGACAGGTCCTCTGAGTCACTGATGTATGGCATCTGTGGGTTGGTAGCATAGGGAGGTTACTTGAGATGGCTTGGCTATGTCTGATTGTGTTTTTAGTCTCTGTGTTGGAGACTATTCTGTACCTGAAAGGTCTTCTTGAGCTGGATTAAGAGCCTCAGTGAACCAGGATATTGCATTTTTTTTTACACATTTATGGGGATTTTAGGCCTTTTATTTATATAGGAAAGCTGAAGACATGAAAGGGAAGAGAGAGGGGGGAATGACAGGCGACAAAGGGCCGCAGGGCAAAGTCAAACCTGTGTCCGCTGCGTCGATGAGTAAACATCTATATATGGGCGCCTGCTCTACCAGGTGAGCTACCCAGGCGCCCCATATTGCATTTTCTTTAGATATGGTAATATGATTGTCACAGTGTGACAAAGGTGAAAATGAATTGCACTGAAGAAGTGTGTAGAAACATGAAGTGATGCTGGGCTCTTCTTCCTTTAGAAGCATGAGTGAAGTCTTCTTCAAAGTGGAGTAAAATCAAGTGTGGAGAAGTCAGAAAATAGGCACTGATGCATTTCAGACATTTTAGCCGTCGTCAGGACATGCTTATCTTTCCACTTCAAGAGTGGCTTGATTTCTGGTGTTAGCTCATTAAAGTACACCACTCTTTCCGGAAGACTATTTTTCTATCCGCATAATTAATAGATTACACATGAGACTTATTATTGTTCACACTTGGCTGGTTTGATTGAGTTGTTCATGATGTTGGGTAAGAGTTGGGGTGAATGCGTCACACAAACACGCCAATAGGATTAATGGTTTGATAAACCTCAAACATTTTTGTCTGATGTCAAGATAGCTACGTGTATTCTCCCCTATCACATTGCAGTATACAACATGTCACCTGGCTCATTTGTTTCCAGATGCCTTTTTTTGTTCTCTAACCGATACAATTTCTCAGCATTGTATGCTTGGCAAAAAAGAAGTGAATACACATATTTCATGAGATGTAGAACTATTCCTTTAATGCTCCTATGGAATAATGTCCTCCTTAGCCCGGTATCCATAGCTAAGAGGGAGAAAAGATCCTATTGGTTGACAGTTGAGTTCCGAATTGGCCAGTGGTATGCTTTACAATTTTTGGTTTGATGTGTCAACTCTAAATGGGCAAGAACGTAGGCAGCACCAGATGGACTATCATTATTACGACAAGTAGTCCAAATTGCTGCTCTATTGAACAAGCTCCCTCGTTATCCATTTGCGGAGAGAGGACAGGGAGGACTTCCTGTCTTATTGAATAAAGAGGGCTGTCGAGCTGGAG
The DNA here is from genome assembly GCF_013103735.1 of Etheostoma cragini. Lineage (NCBI taxonomy): Eukaryota > Metazoa > Chordata > Actinopteri > Perciformes > Percidae > Etheostoma > Etheostoma cragini. Next base: position 8,219,197 of record NC_048428.1, on the reverse strand, counting down.
CCTCCTGCTCTCAGGAATCCTTACATTGGCAGAACACAGGGAACCATAGATCACGAAGACAAACGGAGAATCAATGAGAAAGAGAAGAGGGCGGCAGAGAGGGAGGATACAGAAAGAAAACCGACAGAGATAAGGGCACATAGGAGAGTGAATGGTACAAAAGAGCTTGGTAGTGATTTAGCAAAACACATTTTTTAGGGGCTTCGCTCTCTAGGATTAAAAGAAGAAGATGGGTTACTATCCTGGAAGTAGTGAAACACTAAGACGCCATGGCAGTCAAGTGTGTGCTGTATTCTAAGCTATAGTAAATATCTGCTGCTTTATTCTTTTAGCTACTCCCCCATATTTTCTACCCGTAAGGTATTAGTTCCAGCTCCTTCTGTTTTTCTGCCTCTTCCCTAAAGAAGTCATGGAACAATAATAACATGCGAGTCAAGACATAATCTATAAACTTCGGCATGGTGAAAACAAAGATCAAAGATTTGATTCAATCTTTGAAAGTTTATTCAGAATTAATATATTTGAGCCTGTGTTTCTCCTTTAAGTCTTGACGGTATGTATTTCGATTCAGGAAGTGCAACAGTGTTGACATTTGCAAATAGTAGCAAAGCTATTTCAGCATGGAGGCCCAATGGTTAGCACTGGGGCCTCATAGCAAGAAGAATTTGGGTTCAAATCCAGGTTGTTGTGTGTGTGGAGTTTGTATGTTCTTCCCCATGTTTACCCGGGTGCTGCGATTTCCCCCACCATCAAAAAACCTGCATTAGGTTCTCAGTGTCCTTGATCAAGGCACTGGCTCAGATCTGGAGTTGGTCCCCAGTTGTGTATGTGACAATAAAGTACCTTTTACTTTTTAGGGCTTTGAAGTGACCAGAGCAGTATTGCAGAGATATGGAATATCTGACTGATCTAGAGTGGTTGATAGGCGCTGTATACAGCCGCTTTCTGAACTAAAACTGCAGTTACAACTTAAAGAGACACAACTTGGACATCTGAGAAGATAACCTGATAATGTCTAGTGATGTAATCCGGGGTAATTTAACTTGGGCTCGGCAACTACAAACTTCTAACAGAAACCCTGAATTGCCCCTGAGTTTGAAAGATATGAACATGCACCGGGCAGGAGATGTATAACAGAAAATATGCTATCTGTCGTGATATGGGAAATGTAGGCTACAGCGTTTTTTAAGCTTGACCCATATTAGGGTTTAAAAAATAAAGTGCCCAACTTTATAAAAGTGAACAACCAAAAGTTGGAATACGCATATAACCATGTATAATCAAAAAGCCCCAGTATGTATGTATGACATGTTTCCCTGTCTTGCTATTGTAAAAGGAACCAGTGTGACAGCTTCACCCTCCATGTCCTGCCTATCTGTCTTCACCTTATTCTTAAACCCCCCCCCCCCCCCCTTCATTATGCAGACACACACCATTCAATATCCTGTCAATGTCTGAGTGACTGACATATCTAACAGCAGCCTTAGCTTTGTCTTTCTCCTTCCCCTCTTTTCTTATACATCTCTGCATCTGATAATGGCTGCATTGTCTGAAAGCCCAGACACATCGCACCGCCTCACCTAATACACACTGCCAAAACGTCCTGAAAACAAACACACCGTCGTGCTTTTTTTCACAGATTCTCATTTCCATAACAAAACTTTTCTTGTTGTCATGTTCTGTTCTGAGCAGGATTTCAAAACAACGTATGGATGGCAGATTGTGTCTTTACAGCAGTGTTTAAATTGTAACTTAATTTCAAATGAACAGACATAACAACAGAACAAATAGTTTCTTAAAGCCTCTGAACACCCACACAGGTGTTTTCGGTTATTCTGGCTGATTCAGAGCTTTGATGAGGACTTCTTAGGTCACAAAATCTTTCTATCAATAAGGATGACAACAGTGTCTTTTTTTCTGCCCTAACAGGTGCATTAACACTAACAGAGGACTCAGGAAGATGTTAATCACTCAGTCTAACCCCACCCACACAGTCCTGGAGAAGGTCCAATCAGCCACGTTAACTATAAACACCTGTGTGGGTGTTCAGGACTTTTCACATTTTTGCAACATCCTGCAAAATCTTGCATTTCTTTCTTAGTGTTTAACAGTTACATGGACATACCTTTTTCTGTATTTTATTGATTGTTAATTACATATTACAACCAAGGCAAATTCTGTTCAATTAGTTCCTTTCTGATTCTGATATGTTTTTGCCCACGCAGAGAAAGTGGTCCCAACCTTTTCCAAACCCATCTGATGTACTGAAGCTTGTGTTGATTACATTGCTTCACCCGCTCAATCGACCAGTTGGACAATCTAGGACTACATTGGGAAAACAACTGCATAGCGTTTGAATTTCTCGTTTGGCTCTATATGTAGGGCCACATCTAAACTATATTCTTTTTCACCAGTATCTTTCTTTTCTTTCTTCTCTTTCACCCAAAACCCAGCAGGGAATTTACAGTGGGCAGTGGTTACAGGACGGAGCCAAACTGTCAGAGAGGAGATGTGTAGGAGGGACAGGGATGATTACAGGACGACAAAAGGGAAAGTAGACATTAGGAGGACAAGGGAACGGCAGGAGAGAATGACATGGTGGGGAGAAGAGGAGAGATTGCAGAGAGCGAGAGAGAGAGAACAAGTCAAGATCTTTCAGTGTGTGACACCCGCTGCTTTAAGGGATTTGAAAGAATTAAGCTTTGGGGCTATACAGATAATTGTTAAGCATCCCTGTAATTGATTGTGAATATATTATGTAAATGTTGGTTGAGATATAATCTAGAGCTGAGCAAAATATCGGTATTAAATGGATATCGTGATTTGTGACTACATTTCATATTAGATTTTGGATATCGTAATATGAAATAAGTGTTGTCTTTTCTTGGTTTTAAAGGCTGCATTACAGTGAAGTGATGTCATTTTCTGATCTTACTACACTGTAGTAACTCTTCTATTATTTGTCTTTACCCACTTAGTCATTATATCCACATTATGATGATTATTTATCACAAATCCCATTGTGTAAATATTTTGTGAAAGCACCCTTAGTCAACACTACAATATTGTTGCAGTAGTGACATTGAGGTATTTGGTCAAAAATACTGTGATATTAGATTTTCTCCCTATCGCCCAGCCCTAATATAATCAGATTTACAGTAATTAAAGTGAGGATCTGTTCTGGAAGGAGAAACATAAATTCTGAAAGTTTCAACTTTGATTTGGAAGATTTGAAGAATTAAAAGTAAGATTCAAATGTCTGCATTAACTGCGCTTCATGTGTACTGTTTGCTGGGTTATGAAGATGTAATTTCATTTTGTGTGCACGCCTTTCTGAGCTCCATCTCGCCTCAGCTCCAGAGATCAAAACATCCCCTGTCAGCTTTGCATGCTGGGATATATGCTACTATTTTAATGGGGGAAAGATCTGAAATTGTAGGAGAAAATTAGCTCAAAACAAACCAGACTTGGCAGGGTGTAACAGAGGGTCAATCAATCATTTCTGCTTTCCAAACCTAAATCATATTATTCTTTTTAAGCTTTGCATTCTATATGAGTTTGACCTCATACACTGTTGTCTGGCCAGATCACTGCACCATGCCAGATAAAAAGCTGAACATATAAGTGTGTTTTGGTGATTTCTGGTGTTGTCGTTGTGATTTCTTCAGAACACAATTTCCTTTCATGGCTGAGCTCTCTGTTAGTGTCATCAGGCTTCAGTGTGTGTGTCACTGTTCGTGTGAGAGTACAGCTTGTTTGCAAGTGTTTTCATGTTTTCAAGTGTGTCTCTATCTTTGTCCAAATGTGCGCATGTGTGTGTGCATATGTGTGTCAGATATCGGAGCCCAGAGGTGTATTCAGAGTGTAAGGACTTGACACATGGAAACAAAAATGTTATTACCCACTCACCGAGTATGAGAATAAAAAAAAGAGAGGCAGTGGGAAATAAACGAAATAGACCAGAGCACCCAGCGAGAAAGAGAAAAAACTGAAAGACAGTGAATGAGTGAAATGGTAGAAGAAACAATGACTAATATGGAGGAACCCTGGGCATGCAGGAAGATGCAAAGACATGTGAACCAAGACCCATGCGTAACATTTTTGACATATGCAACACTGACGAGAGTTGGGCATGATAAGTGATTGCTGCAGTGCCTTCCTACAGTCCTCGGGGGACGGGAAGTAGGGAGGCAGAGCATCAGGGATTTGTCAGAGTGCCAATCACAGCACAGATAAACTGCAAAGATGAAGTCTGTCTCAGATGCTGAAGGATCCTCTCTTCGTATCCCTTTTAATGGAAGCATGACAGACTTGTGTATTAGTGCACCTTGGGTTCCTTCTATTATATCTTTAATAGTAAAGGATTCAATATGGCGTAGTATCAGGATATTAGTATCAGTTCATAATTCACTCATAATTTCTTAAGAAGTTTTCTTTGGAAAAGACATGTCATTTGGTGTTAAATAAATGTATTCATTCATTATTATTTTCCACTTGAAAGGTCTATTTAGCGTTTTATGCGTGCCTAAAATTACAAAAGTTCAGCTGACATGCTGTGTGTGCAGGTCACTAAACAACTCTAGGTTACAGCTGCACTTAATTTGACTTTAATTAATTGAAAATTGAACAGTATGTAGAAATTAATTAATTCTGGAGAAAATAGACCATGTATAGTCCTTTCCAGGAACCTTTGGCTGAGATTACAGTTACATGTTGGAGTTCTCTCGAGTATATTATAGCAAACCGTGGGACCTCCAACATCAGGTGTCTTACATATTGTCAACAGCAAACCCGACCTTGTAGCAGTCTGTCACATAACCTCCCCCCCACCCCGCAAAACCGCAACTTGTAATTTCTCATAGTTTGTTTAATTGTCCAAAAAAAGATATAACTTTAGAAGGGCCGTGAGGAAGAATTTATTTTCATCTTGATGAGCAGAGACAGGTTTTTCTCCCGTTTTCTTTATGCTAAGCTAAGCTAACCGTCAACAGAAATAAGAGTGGTGTCAATCTTCCCATCTAACTCTTGGCAAGAAAGCTATTTAGCCCAAAAATCTTGAAATATTCCTTTACCATCTACCAATAGCAATCCATTCATTATACCTTTTTATACATTGATATTAAAGAATTTGTTCTAAATACTGCAATATTCCAGTTATCAATATGTGAAATGACTTTGCTCACCTCTGTTCACATGTGGTTTCTCGGAATTGAGCTTTCAAAATTCACAGTTACATTTACAACAAGGATCTGCTTTGTACAGTCAGTAGTCAGCCATTTGCCGCTGCACATATCCACACAGCGTTCAGGTGCCTGGGCATTCTTCTAGTATATGTACAACCTGCGAGAAATGAAATGTTACTCACTAACTTTCCCCATTCCCATGTGAGCTGAGTCTCTAAGCTCAAGTTAACTTTTAGGCATCCACAACTAAAAATCAGATCATCAGATTTCAATCTTTTACATCTGTAACAGGTGGTTTCTTTGTCCCGGTTTGGAGCACTTTATGAATATCTACAAACAGCCCGTCCAATGAGTTCCTTAAGAGCTCGTTGTTGCTGCATGGAGCCTGAGACGAGGCCCGCTCGCTGTAACAGAAGCCGTTCCGCTTCTCACACCACGCTTCCCGCCCTGTGAATTTTATCGGTTTGCACGATATTGAAAAATTGGATATTGCGATATTGATTAGGAATATTTCAATACCAATATTCGTTTTAACATTTTTAAACATGTATAATTACAAAAGTTACGGTGAAACGCATCAAAATAGATTCTTAACAACGCATAGTTAATTTCAACTGATGGTCATATTGGACTGATCCAACATGAATAACTAAAGGACCATGTCTACAGAACAGTACATGTTTTACTGGTTGGACAGTATAAAATAAATAAAGCAAACAGGACCCAACTTTTCTTTCTCTTCTCTGATTCGTTCCCTTTTGTTATCTCTATTATCTCTATTTCTTCACTGACACTTTGAAATGAAAATGTTGAAATATGCACACACATGGTACGCTCCATAGGGTTTGTCACGTAGTGGCCCCCGTGCACTGACATACACTTATGTGCAAAAGGCCCGGTAACTGGCCAATGAAACACGATCATTGTAGCGCTTCAAGCGGGCTCTAAATCAAACACAACTAAGCCACACAGTCAAGGGACGGGACACTTTGCTCCCCAAATAAAACAAAATAATGCATACTTATGCAATAACAATAATAAGTCAATATATCTTGCACCCCTAGTGTGTATGCTATCCTGAGCAGCAGGCCTCCAGGATGACTGAAGCAGCGCCACAACGTGTACGAGAATAGCGCTCAGGTTTCACAGCACAACTTTGAGGCAAATACACTGCCTGACAGTTCATTGCGTTTTTGAGATTTCTTGGCCAGTGTCTTTGTGTTGTTTCTCTACACTTCAAACAATACCTTTTTTATTCTAAATTGGTTGTATTTTCATTTTATTGGTTGGTTGGCTTTGTGTTGCTAAATGCAGCAGTTGCCAAATGTGTTTACCATTTTTATGATGAAGACAGAGAATACAGAGAGGCTGGGACTATCCAAATCCCTAAAGCCTCTTCTGTGGGAAAGCCGAGCCGATCCCCCATCTTCTCCCTGGTCCAAAGATCTGAGCTGTGATTCCCTCTGGCGGGATTTGATAGCGACACTGAAAGCTCTATTACACTAAAGCCTTTTTCCTGACAAGTCCAATAACATGATAACAGATGACATTCTGCGCTATAAACTCATATAGAGATTTCACCCCATCTTCTCATTGCCTTTTCTGTACCAAAATGTCTTGGGAAACCCTGCCTTTAGATTGGCTATTTTCAGATCTTTTTCTTACTTTTGTATCTCTAGCTGTCATGTTAAGTTGTCTCTTAAAGGCCTTTTTAAATGGTTGAAAAAACTTGACTCACTAACTCATGAACTGTTACCCTCTCACCTGGAAACCCTTTACTGGATGTAAACACGGAGAAAATCAAACAAAACAATACGTTTGACCTTAATACTGATATTTCGGCAATATTGTAGGTTTGACGATTGGTGCTTTTACAAAATATTTACACAATGAGATTTTTGATAAGGAATCATCAGTAATGTATTATTTACCTTTACCCACTTAGTCAATGATGCTACTGACTAAGTGGGTAAAGGTAAATAATAGAACAGCTAGAACAGTCTGGTATGTTCACTGTACTGTAATCCAGCCTATTAAGACTAGGAAAAGACAACATGACGATGACAATATTACGATATTCAAAATTAAGACGATATCCAGCCTTATATATTGATATGTATATAAGATGGATACATTGCCCAGCCCTAATGTAAAGTAATAATGGCTCACCTTCCCCCTCTCTCTGCATGCTTTTGTCCACAGGCATGGCTCCAGAGGTATGGCTACCTCCCTCCTGCAGACCCCAGAATGTCGGTGCTGCGTTCTGCTCGAGTCATGCAGTCCGCTATCGCTGCCATGCAGCGCCGCTACGGCCTCAATGTCACAGGGTCTCTGGACAGCAGCACTATAGGGTGAGTTGCACTTTAAATACCTTTTTTATTTTTTATTTATTTAAAGATGCCACAACATGGAACTTTTGAGTTTTGTCAAGACAGCCGGGAATCATGCAGAAATCTAGGACTGGTAAAAGAGTATTGAGACTCACAAAATGGTGAAGACGTCTTCAACCAGAGTTGTTTTGACAGACACCAAATTACCCTAACATGGATTAAGTGGTGGATTTTCATTTGATCAAAGGGGCCTTTTACAGAGAGTATCCCTCTGTTGTCAGATCAAAGGCTGCAAAATGCCAAAGTATTAATACTCAGTGGAAGAGAGGGAAGAACGGGGACAGCGTTTGGTTGCTCCTCGTACAATCCGTCAAACCTGAACGCAGACAACCAAGTGACAAGGAGAACATTTCGTATTTAAAGGACAAACTCACTTTTTTGTAACTTCAACAACAAGAAGAGTCTTTCTGATGTCACCTGTTGTGCACATGTGGGTGTAGTGGAGGGTAAACCCACCTGAGGCTTACATACTGTAAAATGCATTATCAAAATATATTTTGCATTCAGAATCAATGTTATGTTATAAATAAAACACATTCGATAATAATATACAGGATAAGTAGTTACAGTTCCATGTTTGTTTTAAAACAAAGCTCAGATTATAGTTTTAACCCTGGGGCCTTAACCAGACATCCTTTTACCTGCAAATCACTAAAAACCAGTGTTCACTGAGATTTGTCCCCACCAACACTGAAATGCCAGCCGTGCTACAAATAGCAATGAGCTCAAATTGGCCACTGAACTGTAACGTGGCAATGTGGTTACGAGCGGTGGCGAGCAGTGTGAATGCAGACTAACAGCTGTTCAACCACTGGACTGAAACGGACTGAAATGTGATAAGCTAACTGTGTTTCTCTCTCCTCCTCTGCTTCTCTTTGTCGATGCAGCGATAGCACAATAAGGTGAGGCGACTTTGTGTGTCACTCCTGAGTGAATATGTCTTCTTCTACAGTTTGGGAGTAACAAGAAATTGCATGTGTTCTGTGTTCAGGTTTTGAATTAAATAAAGTTCATTTGTGCATTATCGTGTATGTGTTTTGTATGAATCTTATCCGTCGCCTTCCAACATTTGTCCTTTGTCGTATTGCTTCCACATACAGATGCACGGAGGACGTGATATGAATCATCGCACACTCAACTATGCACCCATAGAATAACAATCAATGTATCTTCAGTGTTGATTGGTGTCTTCTCATTTTTCCTGTAGGTGGATGAGGAAGCCAAGATGTGGCGTTCCTGACCAGATAGGAGGTACATCCAGATTCAGTGTCAGGAAACGGCGGTACGCCCTCACAGGACAGAAGTGGCAACATAAACATATCACATACAGGTTTGTGGTTTTAAATATATCAAGATTATGCTTATCAAGTTAGTTAGCTTAATATAGGGGTGGGCTCAGTACAACATTTTTACAATAATCCAATTTCCCTCCAATCACCAAATCCACCCTGACATGCACAGAAAATCCCAGCGCCACTCACACATGTATGCACACACACACACACACACACACACACACACACACACACACACACACACACACACACACACACACACACACACACACATGTTAGAGTTGGAAAGTAACTAAATACATTTACTCATGTTACTCAGTAGTTTTGTTGTGTATTTTGTGTGTAGTTTTTAAAATCTGTATTTTAAAATTTACTTGGTTACGTTTTGAGTGAAGTATTGTATGTAATCCCATCCATTACTGAGTAAAAAAACAACAACTTTGAATGACTAAAACTGAAAGAAAGAAAAATCGTGCCCCGAACCACTACAGCAGCCATCATCAAATGCATTCTGGTATTTAGTATTTCAAGCATTTACAGCAGGTAACATTACACAGGTAGAGAGCGTGTGTTATAGAATGCTGAAAGAGACAACCAAGCGTGTGTTATATCACGCTAAAGGAGACTTTTAGTGTCAACAACAACAAAGGCACCTAACCAAGCGTATTTTACGAGAATGTTAGATTGTGTTAAAAGGAACCATCCTCTCCGATGGACCTGTAAGTCTATGGATGGATGCATTAAAAGACCAAAACATATGCATGTGGCTACTTAATATGGACTTGAATGACGTGATTGTCATGATGACGTCGGTTGTATGATTTTGCAATAGCATTGTTTCGTTGAGGCATACAGGACAAATGCATGGCCTTTTCATCAGTCCATTCGTCATTAAAGCTGGGCTTTTCCACAAGAATTTTCCACCAATCAGGACGCTGCATACTACAACCATGTTTCAGTAATCACAGTAACCATCACTCCAAAACAGAACTGCCCCCTAATGAAAGATCTTTTTCTAGGTAAAGGGCTAGTTATCATTAGAGAGTTTCCGTGTTTTTTGGGGAGTTTGCTCACACAATACATGTAAAAATAAAATAAAATAAAAGCATTAATTTAGTAATAAAGTTAAAACTTCTAATAAGAATAGGCATATTAGGTATAAATTCACTTATTTTCTTTATTTGAACGTCTGGCTTCTGGAGTGTCTACTTAGAAAAATTCTGAATCTTGGAAAGTTGAAGTTGATGACCCCTGCGCTACAGTGACAAATGATTAGCATCTAGGCTGCCTACCAGGCATGTTTTGTGGCATTGATAATTTTTGTCTAGCACTAGCAACCCTTAAGACCGCATATGTAGAATACTGGTTAAATGAATACATCCAATTAGCTCATACAGACTACTTAGGGGTGTAGAAGCTAGCTGCTAGTCTGGGCTGTGAACATTAGTCATATCAGCAGTGTGGGTGATAAAGGGAGAGTTGTTTTGGAGAGGATTGTACCATGAAACGTCATGTGTGATGTGCTGTGTTTTTATTACATGTGTATACATTTGTACAGATGTGTATCCATTTCTATAGACATTTCTTTAATTAAAAACAAAATAGTTTTGGATCTATGATCCCTTGATCTATTTTCACTACAAGGGAGAGACCCCCCGTTTTACAATTTTTTTTTTTTAATGTAACTTTTATTTTAGTACTTTTTCCACCTCTTGGTGTTGGAGCAAATTTTTCATAAGTGCTTGGTTTATCTGTGACAGCACTAATTTTAAAAAAGAAGAAAATGAGCAGGCTTGATGAAGAATGGAGGAGTAGATAGCAGCTGCAGAGAGATAGGGATGAGCTGAGAGGAGAGGAGGAAACCCCAGTGGAAAGCAGAGGGTGCTCTCTGACAGATTAGGGTTATGTAAGAAGGTGGGAGTATTTTGAGTGTGTGTGTGTGTGTGTGTGTGTGTGTGTGTATTTTGTGTTTGTGTTTGTGTCTGTGTGTAGTACATAGATGTGTCCCTGGCCCCCAGTCAGTAGTCAGATGTGCTTTCAGCTGCCCTTTTTAACTTAAATTGGTGCAATGGAGGTAGTTAGAAAATGTAGCACATTTAATTTTGTTTGAAAAGTGCTTTAACAGCCTTAACAGTTCTGTGCCACATTTCCATATTTATCTTTACCATTTCAAGATATTAGTATCAAAATTAAGGATGTCCCAATCCGCCTTTTAGAGCCTCCCGGTCCTTATCTTTTTAAATTAATAAATATCTGCTGATACTGAGTCTTTTTTACTTGTTGCCACAGGCTGGCAAGCCATGAGACACTATATGGACAGACACTGGTTAGTGGCCAAAAAAACACCTAAATCTGCTCCGATCCGATACTGTGGTCTGCATCGAGACATCTCTAATCAAAATGTAATGTTCCACTAACCTATTGAAGTAGCGGAGATGTGTAATTGGTGACACTGTTTCACCAAACAGAGCAAGAAACACTCAGACAATAGACAGGTTTCTAAATGCAAACACCACCTTGAGTCGCTCTGCATCAGCTTGCACAGTTGCACAGAGTTAGGGCTGCTATTGGTACTTTTACAAAATATTTACACAATGAGATTTTTGATAAAGAATCAACAGTAATGTATTATTTACCTTTACCCACTTAGTCAGTGATGCTACTGACTAAGTGGGTAAAGGTAAATAATAGAACAGCTACAACAATCTGGTATGTTCACTGTATAGCTAACTGCTTATAAAAGTATTTGGTAAGGTTTAGTTTTAAATAGGTTTAATTACGTCTTTTTAGTTATTTTTACAGTAATTGCATTTTAACAAAAAGACTAAAATAGGTTTAACCAACAATTCTTAAATCTTTAGCCCACTACATGAAATATAATGACTGCTTTGTTCCTCTTTGTTCTATGTCCTTTGAAGTTGAAGTAAGAGGGAATTTAATGCTTCCATGTGTAACATTTTCATCATTGAATCTTTCATATTTCTCCTTTTGGTTAAGTTGGATAAGGTGCAACTGTCCAGTTGAAATCCAGCTTGAGGTCTTTCACTGAAGTCACTCTTTCTTCCCTGAAAACCTTCTTCATCCTACAGACTGTAAGCTGAATGGCACAGAAATAGTTGTCAAGAAACCAACTCTGGCATTTGGAAAGTATTACAAATGCATGGCCGCCCCAGGTGTGTGCTAGTTTCCATGTAACCACATCCAGTGCTTGCTGTGGGGAGGCACTACTTAGCTTTGGCATCTCTACAGTTCTCCCTGCATGTTTCTCTCTTGTCCCTAAAATAGAACCTGCATACAGTGAGATGGGTAAATACAATCAAGTTAAACTATCTTTGTATTTCTCAAGAGGCCACAGTTGCTGCTAAGGCCTTTTGTTGTAATCCCACACCCTTGGGGTGTGACAGCATTCTTTCTCAGAGAAAACGTGCCAATTTCTCTGGGTTAGCTGGTATATTAAAGCAGAATTGTCTTGTACTTTGCAGATCTCCACAAACACTTCGAAGGACCATTTTGTGTTGCCTCCATAAGTGGCCCCAATCAGATGGAGATTGTTTACCTAGTCAACAGCCAACCATCATACTAACACTTCAGGTTCGAGATTGTGTCTGTTATTCAAGAGTACTGGCAACTCTTGAGATGGGAGCATGTATTACTCATGCTTGTTTCAGGACTGTTATTCATCACAAATTATTTGACAAATCCGATTACAATCAACAACAAAGCCCTTAAAACAGGATTGTCGTTGCTTTCAGCTCATTGCTCTTTTAGCGTCTTTCTGCTCATTTTTTTTGGTTTAATAGCCCCAAAAAGGCTGGTGTTTTCAGTAAGACACAGCAGACAGACAAAGTTAGTGACTAGTTGGTGAACATAGTGTAACATATTTAAATAGTCTGAATAGAGCAGAGGACGTGTTATTGCCAATTACTGGCAGTAGGGGGACAGATTTACACTGTTTACAATGTCCTGAGAAAAAGTGGTGGTAGTAGTTAACATTTTCAACTGCAAGAGGGAGTTAGAGTGGCTCGTAGGGGAGAGTTTAACGGGTGTGACCCGGGGTGAGTGACCACACACTTTGAATTTGTCGGATGTATGGGCGGAGTTAGCAACGGCTTTCAAGTGCACGGCTTCAGGGAAGGTTACTCTTGTGTATCCTCGCTCATAGCTCCTCAAAGATTCCTCCTCTATCCTTGCTCCTTGTGGCAGGAATAAGAGCTTTGAGACAAAGGCAGACCACAACGTTCAAGTAAGGAGCGAGAAAATATTAAATAAGTAGTTTCCCTTTGCCAGACCATCCTCTAAGGCACTGCGGAGGAAGTTCCGGCTACTCCACACAGCATTCCGAGATTTTAACCAATCACGATTGCTTTGGGCGGCACAAAGTGCCGGACAGAGCCACTGTGCCTCTGCAAAATAGCCTTGGGAAGGAACTTGTTTTAGTGGAACGTGTAAAAAAGTTGTCTTAGAAATCAGAAATCTCAGATTGGACAGATAGTCTAGCTAGCTGCCTGGTTTTACCCTGCAGAGATCAGAATCTGAGGAGCAGTTAACCATAAAAGTTATAGTTTAAAATTCCAACACAAAGAAAGCAAAATGGAATGAACATTGGAACCGCCCGAAAATCCTGCACCACGAGAGCATCCCGGCAGTTTAAGATCATGGATAGGAACTAATAAATAAGAGACTTGGGATCCATCCCAGGTTCTCACACTGTTGTTGACTATTAAAGCAGCTTACTCCATCATTCCTGTTACTGCTTCCTTTTTCAACAAATATACGTCCGATGGTGTGTTTTTGTAGACTTTTAGACTTGAATTACATAAAATCAATTTGTTCATTATAGGTGTGTGTGTGTGTGTGTGTGTGTGTGTGTGTGTTTGTGTGTGTGTCTCTGTGTTTGTGTGTGTCTGTCCATCAAAACAGAAAATCATCAGCTGGCAAGTTTTGCCAGAACTTGTGAGAGTCAGAGCGTATTTCAAGCAAACACATCTTTGCTGAAATGGTAGTGAGCTGTCAGCATGTCCGTCTTGAGAGAGCCAGAATAGCAGTAGAGAAATAGAAGCAGTTTGTGGTTTGGTTGAAGCAATTACAACATTTTAAATGAACATTGCAGGTTATTCTGTGCACTCTATTTATATTTCATAACCAGCCTTTATACTTTCCATTTCACTGAGTTTGATTCAATAATTAATCTGAGTTTACATACAATATTAATATGCAGTATATAAAAATGTGCCTTGCAGCAGTCTACTCACCATGCAGAAAACGTTAAGAAGATGAGCAAAAGTCAATGACAAAAGACGTTCTGATAATATTTATTCCTATTATGGAAAATGACAGCCTGGCAGCCAAACAGAGAGGATAAACTAAAATGAAAAAGGGAACAAAAGAGAGCAGGTGGCAAGGTGTACACCTGGCCTGCACGATATGTAGAAAATCTGCGATGTGTGATAACATTGTTAAATATTGCAATGATGCTATCACTTGCAATGAATCCACAAATATTGTAGTGGGCGTTTTAGCTATACGTTTTCAGTGTCAGTCACACTCTGTACTTCAGTATGTACGGGGACTTGCACCGGCAGCCCTCCGCCTCACAACCCATCTTCCTACAGACTGAGTTGCTGCCACCCCCGCCAAACAGGCAGGACACTGAGATATTTTCAGGATGAAGTTGAGTGAGGTTTTTCCTGATTGCCCAAACCAGACTGGGGCTCTCAGCAGGCAGTGGGCTGTTGATAATCCTTAATTAGAAACTAAATTCCAGTGGTAGGAAATTGTCCTCTCCACACCTGCAGCATCTCAAAGCCGGCAGGAGAGGACTCAGCTGTTTTCTCTCACAAATCTCTCCATTTACCTCTCTGTTGGCGAACACAATTAGCCTGACATGGCAAAATGGAAAACAGGGATGGTGAGGATTTTTTTGGAGGGGGGTCAATCGATTGACAGACAGTAGTATCTAGGGTTGGGCAATAAATTGATATTATATCGATATCGTAATATGAGACTAGATCTTGTCTTAGATTTTGGATGTTGTATCGTGATATGACATAAGTGGTGTCTTCTACTGGTTTTAAAGGCTGCATTACAGTAAAGTCATGTACTTTATTGAATTTACCAGACTGTTCTAGCTGTTCTATTATTTGCCTTTTTTCCCACATAGACATTACGTGTCCAAATTACTGATGATTATTTATCTAAAATCTAAGTGTGGGGATATTTTGTTAAAGCGCCAATTGTCAACCATAGAATATCGCCGCAATATTGATATCGGGGTATTTGGTCAAGAATATTGTGGTATCTGATTTTCTCCCTATCGCCCAGTCCTAGTAGTATCTTCTTTTTCCAGTCCTTGTGTTGGGAACAGTTATACTAAACTAACTGAAATGTTTCTATCTCACTATATTTTATGGATCAGAGGTGTTTGAAGGTATTTGCTTTGTCTGATTAGATTCTAATCTTTAATTTTTCCTATGATTGGACATCCAGTAGAATACGCTAATCTTGGTGGGTTTGGTTTACCATACGCTCAGAGAACTCAAGCGTCTTATCACACCAATTTACAATACATTTTATCATCCTGACATCAAAATATGAAAATACCAGTGTGCTTGGCACTGATGGCCCCACTTTCGAAAATGCTCCCTGGACCAGCCAAGAAGCATGCTAAGCTGAGGCAGGGAGCACCATGCAGAAACCCCCCTGGGTAAAAACAAAAAGACTGAGCCAAAAGAGCCATTTAAAACCTATTTAAACTTTGAGTCATATACTGAACTAGGATGGTGGAGGCTGGGATGGTGGAGGCCAAACGATGCCAGCAGCAGCAGTGAGTGAAGCAGCGTCAGTGTAGCAGGGACCAGTGAGGAGAGACTCACATTTAAAAGGGCCGCCTTGATGTGAGAATGGCTGGCTGTGAATGGTGTGTCTGATAGGAATGATAATTCAATCAGTCGTATGACTTCCTTTTTTTTTTAAAAGACTAGTGTTTTCCCAGTCTAATTACTTCTTCCCGTATGCGTGTCTCCGCAGCATAAAGAACGTGACCCCCAAAGTGGGCGCAGAGGAGACCCACGACGCCATTCGGCGAGCCTTTGACGTTTGGCAAAATGTTACGCCGCTGCGCTTCGAGGCTGTGCCCTACAGCGAGCTGGAGAGGACCAAGAAAGATGTGGACATCACCATCATCTTTGCCTCAGGTTTCCATGGCGACAGCTCGCCCTTTGACGGCGAGGGTGGCTTCCTCGCCCACGCCTACTTTCCAGGTCCGGGAATAGGAGGCGACACACACTTTGATTCGGATGAACCTTGGACATTGGGCAACCCCAACCATGATGGTAAGCGTTGATTAGTGTTTTTGGGAGGATTTATGATGGCTTTACGTGGACTTGGACTAATTTTTGAGGAAAGATCTGCTAACTCACGTGGAATGGATTAATGAGTGAAGGTAGAATATGTACAGGGTTGATATTAGAGCCCGACCGATATATTGGCTGATAATAGGCATTTCCCGATCTATTGGTATCAGCATTTATAACGGCCGATTAAAAAATAAATAAAAAAATCATTCATCAGAATCATTTATAATGACAAATAAATTATTTTTAAATGATATTTAACGGTCAACCATGTTATGAGTGTTGGCATTGCATAGTTTGTCCACCAGAGGGCTCTCTACAACGTCCCTGTTGGCAACACAGATTTTTTTTTTTTTTATGTGTTTCTGTTCAAAGGACTTTAAGTTTCATATCTTAAGTTTGTATTTTATACATTTTATTTATCAGAACTTTAATATATGTTGATGTTCCTCTGTTTGGTTAAAAATTATCATATTTTAGTGAGAACTCATAAGTAACTACAAATACATAATGTTAGGAAAATCTGTTTATGTTTTGTAACTCACTTCTGGATTTTTTTTAAAACATACTGTATATTGGCATAATGGAATTTTGTCGGCCTGAAAAATCCTTTAACGGTCGGGCTCTAGTTGATATTTAGCATCTAGGCTCTCTATCCCCATGAAGAAACAGTGGGGAGTGACTAGAATAACTTACCCCTGGAGAAACATAGACTCAGAGTTTACAGGTGGATGCTTAGTTGGAGGTTTGAAATACTTTAAAACAGCAGCAGCGGTAGCAACAAGTGACAGCAGCATAGCTTTTGGGTAGTTGGGTAGTTGGTGTAGCAGCCGCCATGGCAGCAAAAGGACAAAAGTGACACTGTCTACTCTCACTGAACCAAAGATTTTGATGCTCTGCTAGTAATTCAGAGACATTGAAGTGTAATGCATGCTGGGTATTGGTTTTGCTAGTCAGTGTGCCGTAGACCTCCAGCCTGATCGGGTGTTTTCCAAGTCAGTTGAGGCTTGCTCAGTCCTCTCTCTTCCAAAACATCGAACTATCTACAGTACATATCTCCACAGTGAACTGTTGTAATATTACAGCACCTTTCACTCCACTGTAGGGTCGCATAATTTGAGGAAAATGTGCAATATGCGATAACCTTGAATATTGCCATAATGATAGTACTTGAGATAAATGAGCAGATATTAAAGTGTACTCAGTTCAGCCTCTCTGCTAAAATTTGAATTTTAGTATTCTGCTAAAACACAATAATTTGCTTGTTGAATTGAAAACAAAAAAGGAAGATCATTTCCAATATTCTTTTATTGAACAAATTGCTTATATATATATATATATATATATGTATAAAAGGCACCACTAAAAAAAGAATGACAGTTACATTTTAAAGTGCTGTTTTCTACAGATTTTCTTTTTTTTTCAACTAACAAGTCTTGCACAATAAGTCGCAGCCTTTGGCGATGTGTTTACTGTGGCAGTTGATGTTGCGATGAAACGGGATTGTGCAGCCCGACTCCATCGCCCCCTGGAGCTGGTGCCCAAGTTGAGTACTTGCCCTCGGAGCTTTACAGCTTGTCAGGCTGTGTGTTGTATGTAAGCCTTTGGCTGGGCTAGTAAGTCATTCTGTTGTGTGGGTTGCATGTTGAGCAGCTGTGTTGCTGTTGAGCATTGTTGTGAGATCCAATTTCTAACTCTGTGTGTGTGTGTGTGTGTGTGTGTGTGTGTGTGTGTGTGTGTGTGTGTGTGTGTGTGTGTGTGTGTGTGTGTGTGTGTGTGTGTGTGTGTGTGTGTGTGTGTGTGTGCGTGTGCGTGTGTGTGTTGGTGTGTGAGAATCGACTTAGCTCCCGGATTGACCTCTTTGAGCTTGGTGATGAAAGGGCCTGGTGATAGAGTAGATTGAGTAAAGAATGAAAATACTGTAGTATTAGTACTGTAGTAGTGAAAGTTAAATGGATTCATGTTAAATGGATTCAACAAATTTCAAATTAGTTTCTCAAATAAAAAAAAAAAAGATACTTTCAGCTTTCGCCTTTGAATTCCTCAATAAATCTGAGGGTCATGCCTGTCCTGTGGTCCAGCGAGACAACTCAAGAGGAGTCATGACTGTTACCGAGTCATGAGCAAGAGAGAAGGAGGAGGCGCTCGTCAGATAAAAGGACACAAATGACAGGAAAAAAAAGACAAGTTAGTTGCATGAAGGATGGTCGAGATAACAGAGTGAAAAAGAGGATGAGAGAGAATGGCAGAGTATCTCTAGACAAATATTGGAGGTTCAAGAGCTCACAAGACAGACGGAGAGGAAAAGACTGAAAAAAGCAGCGTAGCAAGAAGTAAAGAAAACATTTGAAGAAGAGAGAGGAGAGCAGAGGAGATGAGTGGGAGCTGTAGAGCACTATGCGTCGGAAATAGAAGTGAGCAACTTGCTGTCGAAGACTGAATTTTAAGTGGGAGCTGGTGGGCTTTTGTAGGCTTAGATAATATGTTTTGAATGGCTATATTTAAGGCTTTTGAGAATGCGTAGTTTGATCGAACTGACAAAAGTTACTCCCATTGGTTTAATAACACAATGTATGAGCGATAACAATAACCTCAAGTAAACCATCGCCATGTCTCATCTGCTCCCAGAAACTCATATTAAACATATTAAAAAATAGTTATGTGCAGGTGAATATTCAGTCTCACACACACACACACACACACACACACACACACACACACACACACACACACACACACACAGAATTATCAACA